>NW_021130638.1:0-140077 GCF_004193835.3 Ostrinia furnacalis
TAAAAACAACAAGGTATGTACCAGGAGATAATGAAATCACAATTGAGCTTATGAAATCAGATGGAATGCTAGTACTAAAGTTCTCTTAAATACCACCATGTTTATTGGTCGATAAACCAAAAAATAAGACATTGTGGTGGTGCTAGAGACTGGAATGGAATGGACGTTGGCGATGGTCCAGAGTCAGGTGAGGCAGCTTTTTCCTGAAACATGACACTCTCGCTATCCAACATCCAGTCTCCCAGACAACCTCATTTTCGAAAAGACGTTCGTAATACTACGTATACATATTTAATGCTGCGTCAAATTATGCAGAAGACTGAGGACTAAAATCAGTCATTATTATTGGCCTTTTTGTACCTTCTTCGATTCGGTCAAGACCTGGGCTGTGCTACAGTCTCTTTAATGGCGTCAAATTGACTGTCGATACATGCAACTTCTGTAGTATTTGTATGAAAACTTCATCATATCAGCCCTCCCCCAAGATCAGAACTCGAAACTTATCTGATTGCTGCGAGGGTTCAGAGTTAGACACANTTGCTCGCGAGTGTAGTTGTGTGGATTGGTTTTGATGATTGATTTGGAACATTGGTTTGAACATGTATTACGTATCCTTTCGGGAACCGTGAGACAAGTGTTCAAAGATATTTATAACTAGCTTTCCGTCCGTGTCTTCGCCCGCGTGGACTACATTTTTTTTTTCAAAATAAAATGTAGCCTATGTTACTCGTGGATAATGTAGCTTTCGAATGGTGAAAGAATTTTTAAAAACGGTCCAGTAGTTTTTGAGCCTATTCATTACAACCAAACAAACAAACAAAGTTTTCCTCTTTATAATATTAGTGTAGATTAGGTATTTAGGAAATAATCTACTAGTGCAAGATAGATTGCAATTCAATTTTACAAATAAAACTTATCATAGGAGCAATGAAACCTTTGCTTAAATACGAGAAAAAAGTTGCTAATAAAGAAGAACGGTCACGCCCCATACAAAAAAAACCCAGACCCGACAGAAACGAGACATATCTCAATTTTTTTGTCATGTCTTAATTAGTTAAATTATATATTTTTTATATTCGAAATCTATGTATAACACCAAAACCCTACCCTTTGTTTTTGTTCAGGCGCTATACAAAGACTAATACAAAATGCCTATTTATCACCAAAATTGGTAAATGTATGTACCTAAATGTCTATTACAGCTGCTATGTAATGTATCTAGGTGACCTGGAGATACAGCCGGATTATACAGGGTGGTTATACATTATGGAACGATAAGTGATCTCACTCGATTATTTCTAAACTATGCAAGATATCGAAAAACTAGTTACTGATTCTGAAAGTGCTTCACGAGCTCTTTCAAATGGTACCAATAATAGGTTACAGATTATGGAAGCTGGTAACATTGAATTTTTGGATTTTGTAACTTCTCGTTTCCGCCCTGTATAATCCGGCTGTATCTCCAGGTCACCTAGATACATTCCATAGCAGCTGTAATAGACATTTAGGTACATACATTTACCAATTTTGGTGATAAACAGGCATTTTGTATTAGTTTTTGTATAACGCCTGAACAAAAACAAAGGGTAATATTTTGGTGTTATACATAGATTTCGAATGTAAAAACTATATAATTTAACTAATTAAGACATGACAAAAAAACTGAGGTATGTCTCGTTTCTGTCGGGCCTGGGTCACAGATGACCGTTCTTCTTTATGTTATTTTTCTTATCTGTTCAAGGTAACTTGCATGTATAAATCACGTGGATAACAGCACAAAGTTCAACTTTAACCTTATCGCAGAGGTTCCGTCAATTATTCAGATAAAATTTTGATAAAAACCTTATTTCTTTTTCCATAACCGCCTCTGTGCTTTAGTGGTTAGACCACCTGGTTCAGACGCAGAGGTCCCGGGTTCGATTCCCAGTGGGGGCAGAATTTTCTGTTCGGTTTGGTTGGTTTCTGTAGGGTTTGTTTTAAGCCCGCCTGGCTAGCTACCACCATCTTACCTAAGTCTGTCGCCATAACAACATGTTGTGTTCCGGCAGTTAGAGGTAAGATAGCCAGTTCCTCTGTGGTTGACGATTCCGGGTGAAGCTCGCTTCCACCTTCGGCCTGATCATCACTTACCATCAGGTGAGATACAGGCCAAGAGCTTTCTCGTTGTGGATAAAAAAAAAGTTAACCCCTTATTTTTTCCAATTCCAGAACGAGATTTTCCAGAAGATGACGACGACCCAGACCAGCTCATCCCCGCCCTTCCAGAAAACACTCCTCACGTCCCCTACAAGCCGGCGAGGAGGTCCGACGAGGAGGTCCTCAAGAGGTCCAGGGAGTACTACGAGCTGATGGCGGAAAGGAGAACCGTAAGGGCATTCAGCCCTGAACCTATACCAGATGGGGTGTTGGAGAATATTATTAAGACTGCAGGTGAGTTAATTTGTATACAGAGCCCAACAGGGTCCTTAATGATCTCTATTGTAACACACTGTAACATCTACGTAATATGTACTATTATGGAAGAAATGAAGATATTTAGTATTGAGTTTGCTGTCAAAGCAGAAAGCAGAATTTTGGCAGAAAAGATGGAAAGTTCTAAGACTGGTTGTCAATATTTACAGCTGAAATAATGGGCAAATCAAATAATATTTTTTTGGATTAGTGCCCATTTTGTATGACTGTTCAGAGTAGTTTCTGGTTATAGAGTGAATGAACTAACAATAAGTTTCTTCCGTTACTCCTTTTCACCATCAGATTAAGGCTGTCCCAAAGTGGTGGTAGGGCAAACTATATTTATATAATTACAGCTCGTAAAATGTACGTCTAAAATAATTGTTTGACCTGTAATAGCCGTATACCCATGTCTTGAGGAATTTGTGACCATTAAATTTTTTCGCAGCCTCATTGGCCTTCATCTATAAGATAGACCGACGACCTCATAAAGGTAGCAGGAAGGCACTGGATGTAGGCCGATACCAACCGGGCCATGTGGAAATCGTTGGGGGAGGCCTATGTTCAGCAGTGGTCGTCCTGTGGCTAAAATGATGATGATGAACTTTTTTCATTTAAACCGCTTTATAATGTAAATGTTTTAAGCAATGATAAAACAGATGATAGCTTCCGTACACTGGCATTATAATAATTGGTCCATCCGTGATACGATATCACTAATTGCCCTGGATGACCGACCTCAGTCGTTAGTGCCAGTTTATTGCTCCAGCAGATGGGGCAATTATAATTATTCATATCAAACAAGTAATTGAGAATGTTACTAGGTATGCAAAATCACTTGAAACCTATGTTACAGTTAAGCTTTTACATTTACAAATACATTACTTTTTATTTCATTCAAAAATACCCAGTAGTTATGATTTTATAGGCATTCAAAGTTCGCTTAAATATTGAGTCCCGCCGACGGTCACGTGACCCCGTGTGTAGGGGTGTCCACTTTGAAAAAACATCGATGTTTTTTTCGATTCGATATATTAAAACTGTACATCGATTTCTTTCGATGTATTGGAAGAAAACATCGATGTTTTGTATAAATCGAGTACTTTTTTAAAAAATTTTATAATCTACTAATTTAAGCATTGTATTATTAAAAAACAGTAAAAGCCATACATGAGAAAAATCTTCATTATACAGTGTGAGTCACATTAAAGTGTACATATGAAAATAGAAGAAACTAGACCTATTTTTATCGACAAAAAAGAGGTCAAAAATTTTTTGTTTTTTTTTTTATTTATTTTATAAAAAATTGTTTCTTCCAATTACTTATTGTAAAGAAAACGTAATAACTTTTAAATTAAGCGGTATATCCTGATAAAATAAAAACAGTAATAATGCTAAATAACAGGCGATACTAAAAAAATATATAAAATACACAAAAAATGCCAACAAATAATAAAAAATGACAGTTTTTGAAAAAAATCTGCTTTTTAATTCGTGTTTTTTTGGTTATTTGATAAATTTCTCCAAAAAATGTCCCTATAACAGGTGGTTTTTATTACTTTGTATTATTCTCTATCGTATTATCTTTGTAAAACCTAAAATCGCATGTCTCTATCCCAATCATATCAGGATATACCGCTTAGTTTAAAAGTTATTACGTTTTCTTTACAATAAGTAATTGGAAGAAAAAAAATTCTATAAAAAATAAAAAAAATCTCAAAAATTTTTTGACCTCTTTTTTGTCGATAAAAATAGGTCTAGTTTCATCTATTTTCATATGTACACTTTAACGTGACTCACACTGTATATTAAAGTAAGAATAAAAAAAAAACATCCGCATTTATTTTTATAAGTTTGTTATATCCTAAGTATTTCCAGTGTTCTTTTGGAAGACTTTGCAAAAACAACAGTTTATTTAAACGTTTGCCTTTCAGCCTATTTCTTTGTTGATTGACACAAACAAACTCGCCAACCGACATTGACCGACATCACGCGTGACGCGACATTGACATAACAGTTTTTTTTTATTGTCACTAGAGACACTACACTCACTGCACTCGTACGCAGTGTTGCCAACATTTTTAAAATACAAGTTGGGTTGTCCGTATAAGTAAAATTTTAGTGGTCAGACTTGAGTTTTATGAAATTTTAATTGGTTATCATCGATTCGATGTTTTAACACTGATAACTTAAAAACATCGATACATCGAGTATTTCAATAGCTTTTCAAAACATCGGATCCATTCGATGTATCGCATTGTAAACATCGATGTTTTCAATACATCGATGTATATCGAATATCCCTACCATTGTGACGTACATTCACAGCGTCCGCTCACTAGAAAACGGATATAAACATACTTAAATATTTTTTTTTTGTAAATACAAACTTATTATACATATTAACACCCAGACCCATCACAGAAATTAAAATTGAACCAAACCCAAACTTGATGCGATTGTGTCGTTTTATTGCGAATTACCTTCCAGCTCCATCATTAGACCCCGATTACTATAAGAATTAAAATACTCATCAATACAAAACGAACGAGCCCAAACTCGATGCATTTAAGTCGTTTTATTATAGAGTTCCTATGGCCACCTTCCAGCTCCATCATCAGATCAGCTCCATGTCATCACAATATTGCATGGTCATCCAAATCACATGTGTTTGCGAAATTTCAGCTTAATCGGTTGCCTGGAAGTGGGTCTTAATTCAATTTGCAAGATTCCACCCATACAAATATGAGCCAGTCGTTGTAATATGACGTCACGCGCAAAAAATGGCGGGCCGGCCGCCGCCCGCACTTTTAAAATTCAATATCTTGGAAACTAATTGACGTATCGAAATAATTCTTTCACGTGTATTTTTTATTTTTAACAGAGAATACAGAAAGCTAAAAAACAAAATTAGTGAACATTCTTCATTGCGCAAATCTATTTTTCTTCTTTTTTACTGATATAATAATAATTATATCATTAAGTACAAATATTAAATGATCTAATGATGATGCAGTAAGACAAAATATGTATAAAAAACAATGTACTAAAATTCAAAAACTTACTGTCTGGTTAATATTGTATAATGTAAAAAATAAAAACATTTGTTTATCCAAAGATATTTTTGGATAATTTGCTAAAAATAAAAACGTTAATAAAAAAATTCTCAGACCAAGTTACACCCATGTTGTATGTTGACTACTATTCCAGGCAACAAAATGGACCATCTTTTTAAACCTCTAAGTCCTCTACGACATCAGCTTATCAGGGACTTAGGTCTGTTCTTCTTCAATGAAACATTCACTGTTCCCGCCTTAGGCAGTTCGATATTTTCAAGTTGATTATTTAAAACATTCACTGACTCCCAGGTTGATAGTCCGCGAAATCTACTTGGTTATGTATTTTTTTTAAAGATTATTAGCAGTTTGTATTGCACAAATTACTAATAGTCCCGTCAGTCCCTCGTGTTAAGCTAAATAAGCTTGTGTTACGAGTGGGCTCACCACAATAGTCAAGCGGCGGTGGGATTCGAACCCGCGTTCCTCGGATCTCGAGTCGGCAACTCCGACCCCTTCACCGTTCGGCTATCGTGGCTCGTAATTACATAACTTTAGTCAGAATCACGCCTAATTAATGAACGGTTGTAAGCCGCCCAGTCGTAATCATCTTGGATATACTTCCGCCACTCTTCCTTGCGCCGAGACATCTCGCTGTACAAGTATGATGACGTCACCAATATGCAGACGAAAACTGCGATTATTGTTATTTTGTACACCCTTTTAATTTTAATTAACATTTTGTTTACTTCTATTTAAATAATAATTCACAAAATTGGAGTTTTGATGGCATTATTTGAAATATTATGACAGCAGACTTCATGAGTTAGAAGGGATGACATTAGAGTTTTTAAAAGTCACACTAAATTAGGGCAAAGGAAAATAAAATATTATCAATATAGTATATCAACTATAGAAGATAAAGTGATGATTAAGGATAAACCGATAAACCAAACTTCCAATTTGCTCCTAAAACATAGATCGCCGATCTGATCCCTAAAAAGCATCATTCAAATCTTGGTAGTTGAGACTCTTGGGCTATCTGGTGCAATCGAAGTCTCATGAAGTTATTTCTAATTCCAGGCACATCCCCATCGGGAGCCCACACAGAGCCGTGGACCTTCGTCGTGGTCCAAGACCCTGACATGAAAGAAGCCATCAGAACCATAGTGGAAGAGGAAGAGGACCTGAACTACTCCAAGAGGATGTCCAGGCAGTGGGTGACGGACTTAAAGCCCTTCGCTACGAAGCCAATAAAGCCGTATCTATCTGATGCTCCAGCGCTGGTCTTGGTCTTCAGACAGACGAACAGTTGGAGACCAGATGGGAAGAAGAAGATGCATTACTACAGTGAGATCAGCGTGGCTATCGCAGCTGGGATATTGCTAGCTGCTATACAGGTGAGAAGAGGGGTTGGTGACAAATGTATTCTACTCTGCCGTCACCACACGGCTCACTTAGGCGTAAGAGGTGACTTAGGGACTACACATCAAACAGAGAATGGGCAGCAGGGCTCTCTGAAAAATATCATTCTTTTAAACTGCGATCTCAGAAAACCCTCCACTATAGTGGAGGAGGCTCATAGTCCAGCAGTGGACTGTAAACGGCTGTTGATGATGATACAGGTGAGATGAGGCACGAGAATTCTCTCAAAATTCAGTTAGATCTACTATATAAAAATAAGTCGGGTTTTCCTCCCTGACGCTATAATTCTAGAACGCACGAACCGATTTCCACGGTTTTGCATTCGTTGGAAACGTCTCGGGCTCCGTGGGGTCTATAGCAAAGAAAATTCAGGAAAAATTTAAAGGGGATAAAACGGGATCCACGCGTACGAAGTCGCGAGCGGCCGCTAGTTTATTCATAAAACATTTTTTGTAGTCTCATAAAGGTAACAAGAAGGGGATGGTTGTAGGCCGCTACCGACTAGCTAAACTAAGCTTATGTTCAGCAGTGGCCGTCCTGTGGCTGAAATGATGATTATGATGATGATGTTTAGTCTTATGTTTAGTAGTCTAATGGGATTTTTGTCAAGTGCGTGCCTTTTATGAACTTCTGAAAGTGTCCATCATCATAAACACACTGAAGAACTAAATGGAAAAGAAAAGATTAACACCATTTAATTGACGACGAAATTTTGTAAAATAATTTGAATTTTCCAGCAATAAAGTGGTTATCATCAGCTCTGTAATCTACTGCTTATTACATCCATATTTATTAGAAAGGCTATAAAATTTTTATTTATCAACGTCGCGTTGTAGGCATAATTTCAAAAATGTTATAAAGATACGTTTTTTGTTTGATGATAGGTGTTTAATGCCTAGCAAGCTTAGCTTTTATCTAAACTCTGAATTCTGTGACTTGACGAAAAATTAATTTTGTTTCATTTTTGCAAAAAAATCAAATTAATTAACTTTCTACAGTAAAAGTAATTTCTGATTTTATCACAGACATAAAAAATGCAATGAATGGTCTATGGCTTACAAAATGCATACGTATAAATACCAATGAAGTAAAAAAATAAAGGTTCTTCCTTACGATATTGGTTTTGATGGTGCGTGATAGTCACGACTACAACTCACGACTCTGCCTAGCAACAACGCTATGCTATTTTTATCTTCTCCGCAATCTATAGTATCTTATCTTCAAGGGCTTCAGTTTTTATATTATCATTCATATCTTCAATTAAATCGTAGGTAGTTATCATTTAAACCTACAAATGCAATAGCGCTAAATATTTATTTTGCCACACTTTGGAACAGGTATTTTGAATTTGGACCAATGTCGTATTTTTTCACCAGTAAGCGTCACTGGTGATATAATAATGGTATTCGCCAGTTTGCAACTAGTAAACGTATCACGAGATATTTTTATAAATATAAATGAATCATCATCATCATCATCATCTCAGCCATAGGACGTCCACTGTTGTACTAGGTTCTTAGTAAACTATCACTTCTAAAGCGCATTTGTTAGCGTCTGCGCTTTTTAATTATTATAAGCTTCGACGTGGCTCTAGAGATGGGTAAGTGCTAATAATCCGATTAATAGCAATTGGCTAATAACGGATTAAAAGCAGTTATTAGCCATTAATAGCCAATAATAGCCGATTTCAGATGGTAACCCTGCTATTAATGTTATACTAATGATTAAACATATCCTTTCATAGTTTACAAATTTAACACTTGAAATTTGGAAGGGACGTAGCTTAGGTACCGTAGAGGTGCATTAAGAAAGGAATACCCGAAATTCCCACGGGCACGGGAATTAGCCGGAAAATCCTTTTGTATGAAAAATCTAAACCATGTAAGATAGACGCTTGAAATTTGGCATGCAGGTACCTTAGTAAACTCAAAGCTTAGTTACAAGAGAATATTGCAAACTTCCCACGGGAACGGGAGTTAGCGGGAAAAAACATTTGTATGAAAAAATCTAAACCACGTAAGATAGACGCTTGGAATTTGGCATGCAGGTACCTTAGTAAACTCAAAGCTTAGTTACAAGAGGATATTGCAAAATTCCCACGAGAACGGGAGTTAGCGGGAAAAAACATTTGTATGAAAAAATCTAAAACACGTTAAAAGGAGAAACTGACTGACTTAGTGACATATCAACGCACAGCCTAAACGGCTAAACGTATGCACTTGAAATTTGGAAGGGACGTAGCTTAGGTACCGTAAAGGTGCACTAAGAAAGGAATTCCCGAAATTCCCACGGGAACGGGAATTAGCGGGAAATCCTTTGGTATGAAAAATCTAAACCGCTTAAGTTAGACGCCTGAAATTTGGCATGTAGGTATCTTAGTAAACTGAAAGCTTAGGCACAACAAGGAATTCCCGAAATTCCCACGGCAACGGGAATTATCGGGAAAATCCTTTTGTATGAAAAATCTAAACCGCTTAAGTTAGACGCTTGAAATTTGGCATGCAGGTACCTTAGTAAACTTAAAGCTTAGTTACAACAGGATATCGTAAAATTCCCACGGGAACGGGAGTTAGCGGTAAAAAACATTTGTATGAAAAAATCTAAACTGCGTAAGATAGATGAAGGGGGTAAAACGGGATCCTCGCGTACGAAGTCGCGGGCGGCCGCTAGTACATTGTGAGTCTTAAGAAAGTGCACATATGAAAATAGGCGGAACTACTAAACCTATTTTTATCGACAAAAAAAGTCAAAAAATATGTGAGTTTTTACTATTTATGGACATTTTCTGGGTATTTTATGTACCTATTTTTTTAGTATCGCCTGTTATTAAGCACTAACGGCCGCCCGCGACTTCGTACGCGTGGATCCCGTTTTACCCCTTCATCTATCTTACGCGGTTTAGATTTTTTCATACAAATGGTTTTTCCCGCTAACTCCCGTTCCCGTGGGAATTTTGGAAAATCCTGTTGTAACTAAGCTTTAAGTTTACTAAGGTACCTCCATGCCAAATTTCAAGCGTCTAACTTAAGCGGTTTAGATTTTTCATACAAAAAGAGTTTCCCGCTAATTCCCGTTCCCGTGGGAATTTCGGGAATTCCTTGTTGTAACTAAGCTTTAAGTTTACAAATGTACCTACATGCCAAATTTCAAGCGTCTGACTTAAGCGGTTTAGATTTTTCATACAAAAGGATTTTCCGGCTAATTCCCGTTCCCTTGGGAATTTCGGTAATTCCTTTCTTAGTGCACCTCTACGGTATTTAAGCTACGTCCCTTCCTTTCGAGTGCCTACGTTTAGCCGTTTAGGCTGTGCGTTGATCTGTCACTAAGCCAGTCAGTTTCTCCTTTTAGGTATATATTTAGATTCTTTTTTAACTACAATGTCGTTTATATAAATTACATTGATGTTTTTTTAGTTCTTTTTGTTTCTTTGAGTAATGTTTGATTTTAATATTGATTTGATTTTAAAGGTGGAAGAAAAAACGTAAGAAACTATTAATAGCAGGGTTACTAGCCAATGGATGGCTATTAATGGCTATTAATAGATAATAATCAGTTATTATCAAAACTAGCTGGCTACAAACCCATCTCTACGTGGCTCCGATCTAGTACCTACATAAAATGTGATAGATGGCGCTGTATGCATAACAATTAAAAAAGATTCACCAACAAAAGTGACCACCATCAAAATAATGTTATTTACCTTCTATTTCCAGTACTGCGGTCTAGTGGCCCTCACTTCCACTCCTCTGAACTGCAGCCCTCGCCTTCGAGACCTCCTCTCCAGGCCACACAACGAGCGGCTGGAACTCCTGCTGCCTGTGGGGCGCCCGCAAGATGGCGCCACGGTGCCCGACTTGAGCAGAAAGCCGCTGGATGAGATCCTGGTCAAGATATGACAGTTAGAAGAAATAGGAGAATTTGCATACAATGTTTTGTGAAGGTTTATGAGAAAATACAGTCCAAAACTGAAGCGGGTTTTCCACCGTGAGTGGAAAGAGCAGTTAATGACTCCGTTTATCTCGCAATACAAAAGCATACATCTGTTTCCACCAGCAAAGTGTCGAGGGCAAAAAGAGTAAAAATGAGCTCGCTCATAAAATTAATACTCCTGTAGGCCTAGGATGCGCGCACCGATAAGTGGTTATCACGCCATTTTATCGATTTTCCCCATACATTTTGACGTCGATAAAAGTTATCACGGTGCGCATCTTAGGCCTACAGAACTCTTTCTCGGTGCAAAAACAATTTTATTTTATGTACTAGCTAGAAGACCGCTCCGCTAGACGTCCCTAGTTCATTCCTCTTTGGCGGTGGAAAATGGGCCTGAATATCAGCGAATCCAAACATATTATTATCTCTCTCTCATAGCAAAATGCTGAGTAATCATCGACAGATATTTGAAATTATAGGCCTACGATGAATCATCAAGCATCATAAAGGTAGCAGGAAGGCGCCGGATGCAGGCCACCACCAACCGGCCATTGTTGAAATCATTGGGGGAGGCCTATGTTCAGCAGTAGACGTCCTATGGCTGAAATGATGATGATGGGGCTTAGGATGCGTGGCAGTTCAACTTTTATCGAGGCATTTTATCGATTTTGCACGATGAGACCATACATTTTGTCGTATAAAATCGTCGATAAGATTTTATCATGGCGCGCATCCTCATCCTCATCATGATAATTTAAGTAATTTTACTGCTTAAAAAATGAATGATTTTCTAACAATTTAATAGAAATCATACGAAATCATACCACCCACTGAACTATGTTTATCTTTTATCAAAAGAGAAAACAGTTGTACTAACTAGAATAATTAGAAAATATTGGGATTGGATTTTTAGGGTTCTTTGTCATTACATTTAGGGAATGATTCCTTAATAATGTGGTGTTTATGGGTGAATATCCCAAAGACGTTTTTTACGCGGCGGAGCTGAGAATCGATGGGAGAAATGTAACTAGAGCGATGATTTTTTTTCTGTATATAGTTTATACAGCGTTTTACACGATAGCAAAGTCTTCAGGACAATAGGTAGTTATTTTATGTACTAAAAAAATTTTTAAAGACCCAAAATCTAATAGCGGTGGCGCGTCCTAACTCTATTTCTACTCATAAATTGTGTTATTCCTTCTTTCTCGGGGATTCTAGTAATTTAAAAATAGTATAGCCATAAAATACATTATATAAGACTTCCAAATGATATGAAAGAAATGTGATATTTCATATTTTAAGTGTTTTAAATAGCCTTTCAAAACTGTCCCACGAAAAAAAGCAATTACAGTGGCTCAATTTCGACACTCTCTTACTTCTCCAAAGAAGCTTTGAGAGACGTAGAGTTCTTCTTNTCACCCTTATAAGTGAATTTGATAACTTAGGAAACTGACCTAAAGTCATACTTATTATAAGCTATATTTTTTATATATTTTTATATGCTGTTTACTATGATACTTAGTCACTACTATTGTCCTAGCCTTAAAGACTTAAAAGCTCAACTATTTTTAAGGTATTTGCTTTAATATAGAACTTCTAATTTTCGTTTCAATAAGCTGAATTTGTGATACTCATTGAATTGTGCAATTAGTAAATACCTAATTATTTTGTAAGTATTTTTAAATAGTAAATAAAATATCTGAAATAAATGTGTGTATTTATTTGTTGTTATGTACTTTAATCTCTCCGGTTGGCGTCACTGGCGTGTAAGACCCAGTTTACTCGTTAGGAGTTAAGCCAGTGGCGCTATCTACGGGACTATTCCCACCGCTGCAACTCGTGTGTAGCCATGATCTTCAGCTTGACCGCCAATAAAAACCCAACCAGTGAAGGTCAAGTTTGTCCCGGGGGAAAGTTAAACTGTCATTGGACCCGCAACGAAATTAATCAGAAGAACATTGGAGGAGTTCAAAGTTAAGGTTCGACTTCCCTCCGTTGCAAAGCATATAACAGGTGACAAACAAGGTTTAGTAACTTTTATGAAAAGATATGCACTACGGACAATAAACATTAATTAAGGGGGCCTATATTATGAGCTATTAGCTACCTGCCAATAATATTTTTCACAAAATCGTCTGAAAGCACGGAAATTTAACCTTTTCGCGACAAGATCGGTGTAATAAATTGCAGAAACAGATGTATGTTTTGTGTGGCGCTATCTAGTGAGCGTAAATACGGTTAAGTAATAAAATTAAATATTCAGACCACGAGCCACGAAATGCAACGAAATTTCACACCCTAGTACAGTCCCTAGATACCTACTTAGGAAAAATGATTAAATTCACTCGATAAAAATGACAATTGCAGTTACCTTAGAGGTCACTTAAAAATGAGGGATTGATGGTCAAAACTGGCATTGGAGTAATATGCCAGTCGTAGGAGTATTTAGCCTTTAGGTAAAAGTAGCAGGATGGCGCGCTGAATGCAGGCCATATTGGAAATCATTGTTTCAGTGAAATTATGATGATGAGCCTTCTATTATTTTTAAAATAAAAAATACCTACATCTAAGGATCGGTTACTGGCTAAGCAGAAATAAAGTGCCAGCGATAAAATAATAGCAAGATTTCCGCGCAGTGTGACTATTTGCAGAGATAGGTACGAGTAAATGAAACTGTTGACAAGATACATGTCTGTCTAAATCATCCAAGGAGTGCATAAAGTTTTATATTAAGTTTTCATTTCTTCAACTTTCTGGATGTCCAGTGCTGGACAAGGGTTTTGCCGAGGTGCTTCTAGCGATCCTCAACAGATTGTCGGTCATCCGAATGGGAGGAGACAATATTAAAAAAACTTAAAATGGGATGTCGTATATTACAAAACAACGTTCAAAACACGATTCAATCGTCATTTTATAAAACGGGCCTTAGTTTTATATTGTTCCATATCTGACGCATTTAATTTTACCTATAAAATGATTACAATAGATCTACTACACTGTGTGGTAGCTAAAATAGTGTAATCATGACGAATCTAAATGCATCACGTTTTGAACTAATAACTTACTCATGTCTAGCTTAGGTACACTAGAACAATGTAATTATTAATTATGTGACACCTTTAGCCTTTTATATTGGTCTCTGCGCTTACGTCAACTAAATGCTTGGGTAAAATCGACGTAATGACAATAAAGTTTACGGCACACCTTGTGTATTATTTACCCATCGAAGGAAGAGTTATTACCAATTATAACTCTTCCTAACCTATTATCATCATCATCATCATCATTTCAGCCATAGGACGTCCACTGCTGAACATAGGCCTCCCACAATGCTTTCCATGTTGATCGATTGGTAGCGGTTGGTCCACCTACAAGGTGGACCGACGACATCGTAAAGGTAGCGGGGTAGCGCTGGACGCAGGCCGCTAACCTATTATACCCATCTATAAATAGATAATAATAAAATTACTTATTAATAAGAGTCGAAAATCCTGAAACACATTGTAAAAATGTCAAAACCATTGCACAAGGAAATTTAAAGTATGTGCATAAAAAACTACACAGTTTTAATTCACAGAATAGAATTATTACAAAATAGGTACCTACATACCAACTGGTTTTATCTATTGGGTCATTCCATGACAAATGTTACCGAGGGTGAAAAACTAAATATGTTCTTTTCGCATTAAATCTGATGAATTTTGAAAGTAAACATTCCAAATTATAATGTGCAACAAAAAAAAACTGAAAGAAACAAGTAATTTTTAAGTTATTAGTCTTCAAAGTCTATACTTAAGTCAACTGTCTGAATGATCATTTTCTCTCTAATTTATTGGTAATACGATTTAAAAAAAACTATCAATCTGTGAAACGTTTTGCCACTATATGATTCGAGGGTATTTATCATAGTATTGGTAGATAGCGTCATAGTCCCAAAAAAATTTATAATCATCAAGTTTTAAGTGTGTTTTCTTGTTACTTCGGCGATGTAACACCCGAAACAGAAAAACAGGTATTTGTTTTATTATTGTACCTTACACATGGATTAGAGTAACAATATTTGGTAAAAGTAAGGTCATGGTAGTAATGATTTCAAATACTAACTAATATCTGAGTATGATACTAATTTAGTATGTTTCTTTCTTGATTAAAAACTGTAACACCCGAAACGTTTCGGGTATTACATTTTTATTTCTATGTCGATAATGTGTGTATATTGCTTGGAGAAGTGAAAAAGTATTACTGTGAGGCTCCTTTGACCTCCCACTAGCGCTGGCATTGGAAAAGGAGTCATATTTCTCAATTTAAGACTTTTTTGAAATGTCGACTTAACACTAAAATTAAGGTACTGCTAAAAAGTGTCGATGTTTGACATTTCCAATAAATATCGTAATTATAAATTAAAGTAATGCTATTTCAAGCCAAAAACAATAGAAAAAGCTATATTCTGAGGAAAAAATAAATTTGAACTTTGTATATTTAAAAAAAAAAGCTGCTTCGTAATTTCAAACCAGAATTCGCTCTATTTGTGTTTATTTGTTGTACTCCTTATTTTCAAGTACCTAGAAACTAATAAAACACCGATTTTATCGATAAAACGAGTTGCATTTTCGTACTCGTAACACCCGAAACAGAACCATTGTAACACCCGAAACAAAGAAAAAAATTATAAAAAAATAGTAAAACGTTTTATTTAACAGTGATTGTATGTTACATGGTTTGTAAATGTCATACTTTAGAAGTCCTGTAAGTTTTAGGTATGATTTCTTAAGAAAATTCGCTAAATTTCGAGTAAATGCAACAACAGTCAGAACATAGAGGCAAAATTTCGTAACGCCCGAAACGCACACTTTTCGACTCATATTTTCGTTATCCTACATTCTAAGCTGTACAAACTTTATTATTTAGATAAAACAACTAAAAACGGACAGATTAAGGCACTAATATTATTAAAATACTATTTCAAAATACATGAAATTGTTGAATATGTGTGTACGAACGTAACACCCGAAACGATGGAATGACCCTATTAGACAAATGTTTTTATTGCAAATAGTAATAGTTAATTAAAGTAAATCCAATTAATATTATAATTTATTACACACTTAAAGCTAGAAGACGTAGCGTGGGCAGGCCTCCTACTAGATGGACCGACGATCTGGTAAAGGTCGCGAGAAGAGCCTGGATGCGGGCAGCACAGTACCGCTCATTATGGAAAACCTTGGAGGAGGCCTTTGTCCAGCAGTGGACGTCATTTGGCTGAAACGAACGAACGAACGAACACACTTAAAATTGTACTTGCCTTGAAGTTATCAAAAAACACGTGGTAGGTAAGTAGGTACCTACTCGAATCTTGGACAGGACAGGACAGGACAAACCTATGTATGTAGGTAGTCCCTGTTTATTTAATAAGCTATGAAGTACAGCTTATCAATTTTATTTATGTAAGTATTTATTATTCTAAACTTAAGTTGCAATTCCTATTTCCCATTAGGCGCAGTGTAAAATGTCCTAGGATAATTATTTATTATTATTATTTATTACAAACGGGCAATTAAGTTTCATCATCAATTAATATTAGAATAAGACCCAAATAAGGAACGCTAGTGTTAAAACGGTCACTTAGTGGAAAAACAGCTCAAAAAAGTTGTAGTCATGTTTCCCAAGAATATCTGCTAAAAAGTTTGAAGAATAGGAAGACCGCAAAGCCAACTTTTTATGTATTTATCTCTATTGTATAAATTGTTGGCGCTTAGGAGTTTTTGTGAGCCGTCAAGCAGTTTATTATAAATAATCTAATATCGTTCAATATTAATATTAATTTTTAAATTATGCCGTTTCATCGAATAGACGAAATATCGAATGCCGTATCATCGAAAGGTTATTGTTTAAGAATTAGCTAATACAATAATTTCGCGATGATAGATGTTTCACCACGAGACCACATTGCAACGTTTTGTGAGCTTTATTTTTTCTCAGTGAGCGTTTTCAGTCTTGGAGCATAACATATGCGCAATAAAGAATTTGAATTTGAATCCAATCACGCATAGGTACTCGTGCATCTTTATAAGGGCGTGACATACCTACTAACATAAAATATACTATTTATTATTTGCAATTTGATAAGATTTTGAATATAATAACAATGTGGACATAACGCAATAAATTAAATAAACATAGGGTAAACCAGAGAGTGATTGCCCACTGGTAGTGATTGCCCACTGGTAGTGATTGCCCGCTTTAAGAATAATATTGTCAGGTGCTGACTTTGAATCACTCTAGTTAGATTTGAATTTACTAAGTAGATGGCTCCGAGATCAATGTACATTAGATTTAAAATTTACAATAGGAAACACTAAAAAAACAGTTATGGCGGATTTTGTCAAGACGGGTGAAAATGTTACTCAAACAGGTAAAGACTTTAACAATTTTACTAAGGAATTACTTTCTTAGAGGTTAAATTTTTTTTGCAAGTTATTTAATATTCAACTAATGGTGTATAGTCATGATGAAATTATAAGTGTTTTCTCTATTATCAATGAAAATAACTGATAAAATTTGATTTCTAACGGTCATTTAAACGGTGGGTAATCACTGCACGTAAATCTGTATATTTTTAGTTATTGCCCACCATCATTTCAGTTATTGCCATATGTTAATGTATAGTTATTGCCCAGGGCAATTATTATTAGAGTGTTGCCACCATGCAGTAGCAGTGTTTAAGTTGCTCATTGCTAGACTTGTTTTGCAATTTACAGGCATAAATATTGAAATGGCTTTTAATGTTTCATTTTCAGTATGCCAAAGACTCCAAAAGTTCAATATAGCATAGAAAATTTGCAAAAAGCGATCGAAGCTGTACAAGATGTATCCAACAATTTATCTACAAGATAAATTGCTGAAAAATATGGTTTGGCTTGAAAAAATTGATAAAAATTCAAACGCAAATACAAAAAATGAAAATCCTACGTTAAATCTACTAGTGAAAATGTTAATTGTAAGGAAATAGATACAACTTTAGGGAAGAATAACCAACAGCTAATTGAACATTCTGAGCAACCACTTGAACTGATATCAAAGAAGATAAAAAAATAAATACGTATAAAATATCTATGTTTTGAAGTAGATGATTCTGTCTCTACCGATTCTGACTCATCAACATTAGCTCAAGAAATATTTGATAATATGTTAATAAGGCCAAACGCAATTTACTTTGAAATTTTGAAGACTGTACTACTAGAATTTAAGTTTAATGTTTTGTTTTGTTTATTTAAAGCCTATTTTGTCATTTTAAAATTGATTAATTTGTTTTAAGATACTGGGCAATTACTGTGCTTTGGTGTGGGCAATTAGTGTAAGTAATGGGCAATGACTGTACTTTTTGGAGGATTTTAAATTTATTTCAATATTTTCTAAATTACGTAAGTTTTAACTAAAAACTGTTAATATTCTGTTTAACAGTTTATTGAGTTATAAGAAAAAAGTCATAAATGGTCGATAATTAAAATACTTTCTTCAATTTTTCATCTCAATGTGTTTGAAATCTTTAAGTGGGCAATAGCTATACGGTTTACCCTACTTAAATTAAATGTATGTCCAAAGAGATAAATAAAAATACATTACCAAAACCAAGCTTTCATTGAAATGCTTTTTAATAAGAAAAAAAAAACAATTTCATTCATTTATTAATTCATACAATTTATGTGAAATAAAAGCTTCTCGTAAACTTTTACAATGAAAGCTTAAAGTAGAGTCGTTTTTTAATGAATATTTCGCAAAAGAAAAAAACTTAAGGAAGTTAGGTTGCTCATGGAGTGTACGAAGTTCTGTAAGATGTTAAATATAAAATACACACACAATAGATAGGTATATACCGTTATGAACAGTACTTTACAATTAACATACACTTTTTATAGCCAACAATCATAAATTAATTAACGTCATTTAGACACGGCGTTGACATGTCCACGTGCGAAACCACGTTGTACACAAAAACTGACAACGTATGTGTAGATTAGAATCGAGAGGAGCTTTAAGGTGATAATCATCATCATCATAAACATCAGTCAGTAGCGGTATGTTGTTTAGACCATTTTGTTAATTACACTGTAGGAGCTGAACTATGTTCTTTGAGCGGAACGTACTGTAAAACCCAGAACACACGGTGTAACGCAACTGCAACGAACTGCAACTTCTAGTTACTTTGACCAGTTTCAAACTGGTCGCGTCATGTGTGGTCTCTCAACGGACGCTATGGCAGAAACTTAGATGCAACTCAAAAGTAACGAGAAGTTGCAGTTTCGTTACAGTTGCGTTTCACGGTGTGTTCTGGGCCTAAATGTCACCATTTTACCTAGGTATGATTCACAATAAAGACTTTTGTATTTGTAACATACAAAGAGTTTTGTATTTGTAACTTATAAGAAGTTTGAATGCTTACAAATTGTAAGCATTCAATCTTCTTACTTGTAAGGATTTGTTACAACATAGGAGGTGTGGTGCTTAGTATTAGTGGAGTATTTTGGGTAAGTTCCTAAATGTGATGTTATCTCAGGGAAGATTTCATGCATAGGTCATTTATCGGTATTTATCGGTATCGATATCAAATTATCGGTAGTAATATTCCATCTGATGGAAGGATTCTGTGATAAGGACAATTGGTTTGTTTTCTCTATATTAATCATCACTTATAATAATGAGAAAGAAAACACACCATTGCGGCACTGAACCGCACCTGTACCCTAGTGGTAAGACTCTCTGTAAGACCTTACGGTCCCGGCTTCGATTCCCACTGGGAATGGTATAATTTTCTGCTCGAGTAGATTGATGGATAGGGCTTGTTTTAAGTCCGCCTAGCTACCATCATCTTAGCAGTGTACTGCCATTGACTGATATGAGAATATTCAAAATTATGCATTTTAAAGATTTTTTTTTATCCACAACGAGGAAGCTCTTGGCCTGTATCTCACCTGATGGTAAGTGACGATCAGCTTCACCCGGAATCCCAACCACGGAGGAACTGGCTATCTTACCTCTAATTGATATTTTTCATTACTCAGTTTTTCCCAGGCGATGGACCGACGATCTGGCGAAGGTCGGACCTTGTCCAGTAATGGACGGCACTAGGTTTAAACGAACGAGTAAAGTCCCTAGAAGGTACATTCATACGCGTTTAGTTATGTAAATAGACAAATATATGATGTCAACAATGCATTATGTGGATTTGCTTTAAGGAATTTACGGTTAATGTACGGTTGCGACAGCTATTTAGCACACTTTGCCGCTATTGGTTCGAATCTCGGAGGGGGCACATTACATTGATTAGTTACCTACTTCAGACTTCAGCGACATTATTTATTATATTATTTACATTATTTAACTTGTCGCTTTGGAATTTCTGTAAGTTTATAAGTAAGTAGTTTAATATAAATAAATAAATTGACATGGGTCCGGGTCCCGGTTAATATTAAAATTTGATGGATATACTCGTATTTTACCCACATAAAAATAATTATGTAGGTTTGGGTTAATTAATATTTTGTTGGGATTCGTAAGTGCATACATAATATTATGTTTATTTAAGTTTGTATCTTTTTTATGAGTAAACTGCTGCACATAACTAATTATCTGTCCACTCACTTTCATTCTATCTTCTCACCTTCAAACCTGCACTTGCAAGCCTTGCACCAAAGCCCGCAGGCGGTGCGAGCTCCTTGCATCATCACTAATATTACGATACTTTAGTGTATCTATAAAAGGATGTAATGGATGAAAAAAGGCGTTAATTTAAATAGATAATACGGAATTTGCTGGTTTTATTTAAAATTACGCTGAGAACACAGGGGCAATCATAGGTCAGGGCGATCACCCTGCCATGTGAATCGAAAACTAGAAAAGTCATTTCAGGTACTTTTCTCCCGAACTTTAAATCATTAATGAAATCTAAATTATCTAAAATCCCCAGAACAATAAAAAAAAGAGGATTCAATTCCTTTGTAAATAATTTTTATGTGCAGATGTTAATGCTAACGTAAAAACGGAACTTATCCTACTACACTTTTCTAACACTGCAACTCCAGTATAGCGGGTCTCCAGTACCTATAGTAGGCAAACCACCAGATCATGCATTGATACAATTTTTATTGTAATTACTCTTTTGTAATTGAAGAGCTAAATTCGAGCACGTTGAATGACGGTAGCCACTCACCACCACTCATGGACACTTCTCAAAGCTTGGAGTTTCTTGACCCAGTATTTTAATTTGTGCTTGCGTGGATATAATCATGACAAATAATTCACAAGGCTCATAGACAAATTATAACAATCTATGCCCATGATTTAATGTGTTTTTAAGTCGTTGCATCGAGCTATGGAGTTGTTATGAGTTGAACGATAAATACCAATCGTAATTCGTATTGAAAAGTTTTGTCCTGTCCTGAGTATTCATGGTATATTATTTCTGGAATTTCAAGCAACGGATTCATCATTTTTCCATGAAGATTTTGTAAAATTACATTTACTTAAATAGTAAGACACGGGTCTTAACGCGACGTTTATTAATGAGTTACATTATGAGTTAAAATAAATGTCTCGTTAAGATCCGTGTCTTACTATTTTAGTTGAAATGGAACGCGAAAGTTTAAAATCTCAGATTTACTTAGTAATCAGGTTTTGAATCTTATGATAAGTGAGGACATTAAATGATCCAGATTAATCCATGTACTTATGTATTTATTTGAACTTATTAAAGTAATAGAAAAAACACATTTTACATGTCATTTGGTAAAGGTATGTAATAGGAAAGATCAATTTTCAATTTGGAAAATTCACATATCCAAGGATTGTATGTTAGTGACAAACAGGTTTCTACGCGGTGCAGTCAGTATACAAACAATGCAGCCATTGACTCAGTAAGTAAACTTATCTACTTAATACTTGTGGAATATTATTACCTGTAATCCTAGCTAGCCAAATTTCTACTGATAATAATATGATGATACTCAATAAGTTGGTTTTGAAGAGCAGTAAATTGGCTCTCACATCCACTTAACTTTTTAAATATTTTTCACATTAATTACTACTTCTTTTGGACTCTGCTAAAAGGATGTCTTTCTCCTAATTAATAATAACATAGTAGTCCATCGACATAATCTGGCGATTTGGGAGTCTCCAGTTCGAATCATTGTGGTGAACAGACCCTCAATAGGCTAGATGACAAAATTTCAATTATTTATTTTGTCCGTCAGACAGATAATTAGAAAATATTAGACTCATATTTTTTATTTTCTTTCATAATTAAATTTTAATAATAACAGTGCTACATCGAGTTGAAATGGCGCGATACGTCACAATTGACTAGAACTTTTACTCAAAAGGGACGTCACGCGACATTTCAACTCAATATAATTCTGTAATTATTCGATTATAGAAAAAATAAAAAAAATATGAGTCTAATATTTTCTAATTATCTGTCTGACGGACTAAATAGAATTTCGATTTCATTACCCAGTCATCATTCCTATTATACATCAAATATATATATTATTGGAATAATCCACCGTGTGTCCTCACTATATTTTATCAACAATTGTTAACCTGTGTTACTTAAGGCTGCCGCGACACAAGCACAGCTTAGTGCAGCAGCCGCTAGATAAACAGACTGTAATTTTTTTTTGCTGGCAAATAAAATACTTTTTACTTTACTTACTTACTTTATTCACTAATGTCTTTGGTCTGCTGCACCTTATGCTAGAGTTAACTATTTTATCCTAGACTTTTAATTTTAGATAGAACTTTTTTACGCAGGTTAGTTAGTGCAAAACAGGAAGCCAGTGGTGTCGCAGACGTATTTACAAACATTACTATGAGGTCTCACAGTGCGCATGGACGCACAGGGTTACACACGAACCAATCACAGAGCTCTATTCAACGCTGTGCGTTCGATTTGCTGCTTCACTTAAGCAAGCATCGTTTGTGAATACGGGCATAAGGCTACGGCTGGATACTCGCAACACCCCCACTCGGGCCATGAGGGAACGCCGCGGACATTTTAGAGGGTATACCCCGTCCTTTTCAAGGCATCAAGAGTCCCACACACCACCCTGTTCCCCGGCAGTGGTGACGGTGCACGCAAAGCATTTCCTTCGCGTGGTGTGAAACAGGAAAAGTTACTCTATCTATGAAGTTTCCACGAAAAACCTGGTGCTAACACATAATTTTATTGCCATTAATTAGCACGACCCTTGGCATTTAAGATAAAGGGCATTACAATGTAATGGATTCTCAGTTTTATAGCGTCAGAGCTTATTGTGCATAAACCACATAAACTGAGAAATCGTGCCTCTAATTACTTATTCAAGGTAACTTCAATTAGTATAATAAATTTTGAGGTCTATAGTTCTTGGAGGAGCCCTTTCTTAGTAATGAGCGAACCTACGTCAATTGATCGCGGAGATGAGAGCTTTCTTAAATAACTAAGATTATCGGGTCATGCATCTTCCGGGTCTTGGGTTTAAGACACTACTACGTCATCAGAACACAACCTGTGTTCGCTTCGCACAAGCTGTCCTAAAAAAGCCAAACTTAAAGAGATGATAGACTAATGGATGACCATCTATGAGGTCTGGTGGTGGGTGGGGATGATTTTTTGCATGTTCCTTTCGTAATCACTTCACACGTGTTACGTGGCCATCAAATCGTGGCAGGTGAACTCAGAGGGATATGTGTGTAGCCTCTGACCCGATGCACCTGCTACGTCGATAAAAAAGACGTTGAGCAGTGAACACTAAATTGACTCTGTCATCTACAACCAATGTTAAACGACCACCATAAGGCAGGTGAACTCTAAGGCTGAGTTGCACCACCTAACTTTGACCGTTACTTTGACGATAACCGGTGCTTTTTGTATGGAGTTTGACAGATTTTTGACGTTTGTTAAAGTTAAAGTAAGCATCTACGAGAGATGTTTAGCCTCCGGCCTACTCGTATGTCAGCTACGGCACCGGCTACGTCTTCACCACAGTATAGATTAATCGTGACAGCACGACTGCTTTATAGGCAAGGCACCGGCTACGTATTATACAGATTAAATTTTAATTTCGCTGCGGCCGTCATAAGGCAGGTGAACTCTACTCTAAGCATCTACGAGGGATGCTTAGCCTCCGCGACGTCACCGCGTAGCGCGGTATAGATCAATCAGTGCATGCGTTAAGGCACCGGCTAGGTATTATAAAGATTAAATTCACACATGTTAACCGGCGATAACAGCAGGTAAACTCCACTCTAAGCACCTACGAGGGATGTTAGCCTCCGCCTACGTCACAGCAGCGCAGCGTAGATCAATCAGTGTTGTCGGTCGCCTAAGTATCTACGAGGGTTTAACGTAAGCCTAACTTTTACGGTGGCTTTTTTTTGTATATTCAATAGACTGTAATTCTACTTACTTTATACCATAAAATCTGATTTTTATGTATACAAACTTCATGATTCACCAACACTATCTTATATTGGGAGCATACGCTGAAAAACTTTCAGCTTTTATAAAATGACGTAGGTCTGGCGTTCACTAGCTCTTATATTAGTCGATCAGTGCTGTCGGTCGCCTAAGTATCTACGAGGGATGTTAGCCTCAGCGACGTCACCGAGCGCAGCGCAGCGTAGATGAATCAGTGTTGTCGGTCGCCTAAGCATCTACGAGGGATGTTTAGCCTACGCTACGTCACCGCGGCGCAGCGCAGATCAATCAGTGCTGTCGGTCGCCGCACGGGTTGCGCACGCGACGCCGCGAGTGACATTGTTAGCGCGAGCTTTTACGAGGTGAGTGACTGTTTTGTTTTCAAAGTTCGAATTCGGATTAAGAATTAAACGCAGTGTTTTGTTATTTTTGAGTGATTATTTTTACTGTGGGAAAAAAAGATTTAAAAATTTTTGGATGCTTAAATAAGAGCTTTTTCTGGCGGACCAATTTCCAAAACAAAAGTTTTAAAATTAATGTGTTCTGAAAATATGCAAAAGTGATACGAGGAAAATATGCGTGATATTGATAAGTAAATACTCGTTAGTTGTGTAAAGTTACAATTGGTAAAAATCTTAGAATTTTAATACCCTTAAACAATCTATACTATCTATACAAATATTATAAATGCGAAAGTAACTCTGCCTGTCTGTCTCGCTTTCACGCCTAAACCACTAAACCGATTTTGATGAAATTTGGCATAGATATAGTTTGAGTCCCGGGAAAGAACATAGGATAGTTTTTATCTCGGTTTTTGAAACAGGGATGCCACGATAAAGTTTTTCTGTGACAGACAAAATTCCACGCGGGCGAAGCCGCGGGCGGAAAGCTAGTTTACTATAAATAAAGTAATATTCATTGTTTTGAATTTAGTATTCTCTAGAGTTCTACACTATAAATGGTTGAAGCCTATGAGCAAATATTTGCATAAGGTTAATTTAAATGCATCGTTAAAAGTAATGTATGGATTGCAGGTGTATTTATATATTTATTTAATAGAATAACCAAGAAGTCATACACTAAAACAGTCTTTATACAACGTTTATTTATTTAAATTTCTGTAAATAAATAAACTGTTCCGTCTGCTCGTTTGCCTCCTACCTATCACATAAAAAAAAATCTTCAATTGTAATATTATAAATAATCGAATTGCCTAAGTTGGGAATCGAACCCACGGACTTACGCTTGCCGGGCGATTAACCAGAGAAGACGTTATGATAATGTTTTTTTTTATTTATCGGTTAAATTTTGATCCGAAGTTTAACCACATCCCAGTAATGTAGCATTTACCTGCGTCTCTACATAAAACCACATCTCACAACTTTGTTCACTAACTCAATACTAATAAATATATGCGATATTATCACTAACTACCGGCGAAAGACAGTAAGTACCTCACATCCACATTATCGTTAGAAATGTCCAAACAAATAAGGCAAAGTTAAACCATTCATTAGTTAGTAATTGAACTGATACAGTTAATTAGGTCATCGACATAGTACAAACAAATGAACGACGGGCTAGTTAGTGATCAATCAGTCTATTGATAATCATTATAAAGCCTAGACGCAGACCACCGACTTTTAATCGGCCGATAGTTGAACCCGATTCTAATTTGTATGAAGAATTGGCCGACACCAAATCGGTGTAATGTGCGCACTTTCATACATCTCCTCCATACTGATTAACAGCCCGACCCAACTATCGACCAACAAAATCAGTGGTCTGCGCCTAGACTATGTTTTGTGGGTTTAACGAGACAAATGCCTACCTAGCTAACTGGGCTAGCTACCACCATCTTGCCTACTTCTGTCGCTATAACAACAGATAACAGCATTATTGTGATTCGGCAGTTGGAGGTAAGATAGGCAGTTTCCTGTGGCTTAGGATTCCGGGTGAAGCTTGCTTCTAACTTCAGCCTGATCGTCACTTTTCATCAGGTGAGATGCAGGCTTTCTCGTTATGGGTAGAAAACCTCTTAGACTAATCATCGAGGGCTGTGTTAGCCCCGGGAAAAGTTTATACTGTAATTGGACTCACTACGAAATTGATCAAAAGAAAATAGGATTTTTTAAAACTATGATCTGCTCTCTCACTTAGATCATATCAACATAGTTAATTGGTTTTAGAATTGATGAATTAGCATTAGCGTCTTTCATAGCTTAATCAAACTAGTTCGCGCCCTCCGAAGCTGTTAAGATCATAAGCCAAAGCGCGCTGTTTGACAGAGACTTAAACGAGAGAGAGGGTTAATACTGGGACGTGTAAAAGTGCTTTTTTAAAGCCTATATGCAGAAATAAATGAGTTTTATGAGTTTTTTTACGAGAGTACCAGGAACAAAAATACCTTTCACAATATCCCGTATCTTAATAGTATTGTTAGATAGCAGTGATTCTGATTAGATTACACTAATAATACCGCGATTATCATTGTTTTTATTGATATAAATGACATTTAAAACAATAAGGTCAGGCTCACCGTTCCTTCATGACGACATTATGTCTGGGTGTGCTGATGACAATCCAATTCAATTTCAAAATCGTTATTAGCACTTGTCTTTCAGAGTACTATTGGTACCATAGACTCCCCGTTAAGACTTACGTTGACAGGGGCTCAGTAAAGAATATGTATAGGAGTTGCTTGCTTTGAGACCATAACAATAAAATTTGGATGTTTTCTGACACATTTTTTATTATTACAATAAAAAGTCACGCCTATAACATTGAAAATATTTAAAAAAACTTTAAGATAAGTCACTAGGAAGTCAACATGACCAAAAATTTTTGGCTGTTTGTCTTTCGGTTCTTCCGCGCAGAATGTTACTTAGATTTGGGTATACAAATCCCACCAAAAATATTTTCATGTAAAATACTTATAGCCAAGACGAGGCCACAGACCATTTATTTTATGACTCGCATTGTCAAAAAGTAATCATATTATTATCTCATGTAGAGCCAAGCTTTGAACTCTAGATACCCTTATTTTTAACTCTATATCTTAGTTAGTAAAGAAAGAAAGAAAGAAAAATAGTTTATTTGGTTCAAACAAACGTTTTACACAATTTTAATAACATACCTACATAATTTATTGAACCAAAATGGCTCCTACTTAGCTTGTATCATGTTCCATTCACACCATGAATGCTGGTATTCTGTAGGAAACATCTTGAAAAGAGCGTCAACCAGGGACGCAATAAACATTGGCATTTCACATAAACATTATACAAAACCTTTACATTTATGTAACACTTATAAAATGAAATAAAATAAAAAAATATAGTACGTTGTCGAATGAATGAAACCTCTCAAGTCTTATCTATTAATAATGATGAGAATACTTATTGACCGAAATAACACTGTTTTGGACTTCGGAAGTAATTTAACAAACTAAATGGGGCTCAGATATCTACTTGCTAATGTGTTTGTTCACTAATTAGTAAAAACCCTCAATTTCATTTGGTCAAGTTATAATTTGGTTTTTTACATTGGTTTTTTAATTAACTTCACTTTGAATAGTTTTTTATAATCAGCAGAAATGCGTCAATTTTATTTAACATGTAAAATGTATAATTGGAATGTATTGCTATAAACTTTCATGATCACTAACATAATAATTATTATCATCGACGGGATTGTCAGGTCTATTCCACTTTGATCACCTGGCCTTGATCACCCAGGTGATCAAAGTGGACTTCCAGCGACAATTTAGTGTCCTTTGATCACCCACGGATACGATGCCCTGGGTGATCAAAGTGGACTCCAGTTAAATTATTATTTTAGTGTCCTTTGATCACCTATAATAAATAAATCATACCTCTGAATAGTCACATACGTACATGTCCAATTTGTTTGTTGCGGTTTTTAGAAAATATCAAAATGTTACAAAACAAAATATGTAGGTAACTACAACAATTGGACATGTGACTATTCAGAGGAGGTGTAATTTGTTTGTAGGTGATCAAAGGACACTAAAATAATAATTTAACTGCAGTGCACTTTGATCACCCAGAGCATCATATCCGTGGGTGATCAAAGGATACTAAATTGTCGCTGGAACGGGACTATTCCCCACCTCTCGTTCCCACCACTGCAACTCCTGTGTAGCCAGGATCTACAGCTTGACCGCCACAAAAACCCAACCAATGAAGGTCAAGTTTGTCCCGGGGGAAAGTTAAACTGTCATTGGACCCGCAACGAAATTAATCAGAAGAACATAGGAGGAGTTCGAAATTAAGGTTCGACTTCCCTCCATTGCAAAGCGGATGACAGGTGACAAACAAAGGTTTAAAACCTTTAAGAAAAAGATTATGCACCACGGACAATAAATTAAATTAAGGGGGCCTATCTTATGAGCAATTAGCAACTACCTGCCAATAATATTTTTCACAAAATCGCTTAAAAGCACGGAAATTTTTCCTTGTCGCGACAAGATCGGTGTAATAAATTGCGGAAACAGATGTATGTTGTATTGAATTAAGCATTATATCACGTTCATGTTTCCAAAGATCACACTCCCACAAGATATGATGGGCAGACTGCTCATGACTGACATCATCAGTGGAACACTCGCAAAAAGGAGACGGAACTAGTTTGAATTCGTGAAGTTTATGTTTAAAGTTGCCATGTCCCGTGAGGAACTGCGACGAGCAATGGTCGATTTCTAACCATCGCCTAGTTAGACGTTCGCGTACATTCGGGAAGAATTTATATAAGTGACGTCCTTTGACTGACGTATCCCATCTTTTTTGCCATTCATTAAGTAAATCTTCTTCAACGACTTCTCGGGAATCAAATAATCGACTTATTTTAGAACGATCGCGGCTATTTAAGAAATCGGAGGTTATATTTTCCCTTGATGCGAAGTACATAGCCGCACGCTTTTGTACCTCTAAGTCGACCGGCAGTACACCAGCCAGGACTGGCAGAGCCTCCGTGCTCACAGTTCTGTAAGCTTTGCAAAGAAAAATCAATGCAAGGCGTTGACTTTGGAGTAGTTTCCGTCGAGCGGCTCCTATAGTAGCTCTGTCAGCCCAAACTGGTGCACCATAGCAAATGGAGCTTAAATAAGTGGCCGAATATATTACTCGGAGGATTTTAAACGTTAGACCCCACGTCGAGGTTGAAATGTGACTTAAGGCATAAAAGTTCTTTTTAGCTTTTTCACCGATCTGTTTAATGTGCTCGACAAAACTAAAGTTTTTCTCTAAAATTAGTCCGAGATAGCAAACAGATTCCCGTTTTTTAACAGTTATTTCATTGAATTTAATGCGAGGCAAAACTTTAAGATTAAAGAGAGAAATTGTCGCTGGAAGTCCACTTTGATCACCTGGGTGATCAAGGCCAGGTGATCAAAGTGGAATAGACCGATTGTCACCCGCCAGTTTCCTCAGTTACTCCTTGATCATGGCTTGCAATAGTGCCGAAATATTGGAAACTCGAAATTATGGTACATGGTAGCAATCCCGTAAATAATAATAATTATAATTGGAGTAGTAGATAATGTATAATATGCGTAGACAGATTCTATTCTTCCTTCTATTATCACACTAAACTGATAAATAAGAGACAATAAGTTGTAAAGGTTCAATTAAGAGGAATTTAAGTTTGTTTACTTATTAGCTCTATTTAGTTTTAATTACTTATCTCTATTTGGAGGCGCCCAGGATGTCACGTGCGCACTTTTGTGTGCACAACGAATTTCTGTGGCGATAAGTATGTTGTTTCATTGCATTAGTTAATGACTAGGGTGTTGAGATTAACGTTCCCGAATGCAATTAATTTCAAATAAGTTTTTAGAACTAGGTGCACTGACAATCTGGTGAAGGTCGCGGGAAGAACCTGGATGCGGGCAGCGCATGTCCGTTCGTTATGGAAATCCTTGGGGGAGGCCTTTGTCCAGCAGTGGACGTCATTTAGCTGAAAAAAACGTACGAACGAAGACTTAAGCACTATCATAGAAGATTATATCGCATTTGCACTGCGGTGCTAATGGTAACTAATGCTATGGGTTTTTCAGCACATGAGTATGTGGTATCAAGGCGTGTATGCATGCCTATGGTGTAGATAAAATGTAGATATCAAAATGGAAGTAAACAAAATAAAAGAACGGTTGATTGAAATTTTATTGTTCTTAGGATAGTAGATTGATAACACTCTTTGGATACAGTCAGTGTCAAATAGTTCTTGACACCCAAAGTGGCCATTAAGAGTAAGTTGATAATCCCACCATATTCCATTTTAACAAAAAAGTGTTGCGAACTTTTTGTTAAAAAAAAAGATATCATATTTCATGTAATAGAGCCAAGCTTCTAACTCTAATCTCCCTAACTATAAAGTCACTGACTGTGCTAAAACAAATAAAAGTAGAGATTTACCCTGAACTATTTGGCAAGGTTAAAAATTAATGCAATTATTGTTATATAACATAAATAATTCGATCAATACAAGCCGGCGGAAGGAAACCATAAAACAGTGCATAAAATGCCTGACATTGCCCTTGAAGGCTTTGGAGTTAACAACATCCAAATATGTCCATATATCAGTATTTACGTAATAACTGTCCAAGTCAAGGTTTAAATATAATACAAGTTTGTCTATGTTGAGTTGTTTATTTTATCGAAAAGTACACCCAATTCAATTATATTGCTTCTAAAACAAAAACTAAATCTATACTTCCAAAAAAATGTAGAGAAAGTTCTTCATTAGGTTTTTATATTGTTTTGTCGACTTCATAGCAGTAGTGTGTGTGTATAAACGTATTTTTATAATAAAAAAGTGTGACAGTCGTAGAAAGTGTAGGCACTGTATGATCCTTGTAGTTGAAATATTTAAAATATTTTGTTCAAACTAACACGTATTTACATATATGAAACATTTGGTAAAACACAACCCTCCTTCTGGCGCTGTCGGGTAAAAAATACTTTGTTTTTACTAAATAATCATAAAGCTGTCAAATAAAAAGTGACATATCCACATTTATTAGCACACATCAGCAGCTGTTTCGAATTGTAACACTGTTTGTTTTGATTTGAATTTAAACTGTGTTAGTTAAGCAGGCGATTTAGGTGGTTCGCGGGTGCCATCGCAGAGGTGGCCCATGCTAAGTGAGGGTAATGGTGCATTTTATATGCTATGTACAGAATATAAGGGATTAGGCAAGAGCGAGCGGTATCATGGCCGCTTTGGTTGGCAAAATGACCACAGGAAAAGAAGTAGGTATCTGAGCACATTTGGCACTTTTCATCGTTAAAACAATATAAACTCCTTTATCTATTTCCAGTTGCTGGAAGAAAAAATATTTAAAAATTCAATCAAGCGAATTGGCCCGTGGTTGGTCCACGGGGCTAAAAGTGGGTCAAATCACTGGAAGACTCTTTAAAAGCATTACACTCTTTAAAATATTATGTATAGAGGTAGATATAACGCGAAAAGACACGTGTGCTAATAGACAAAGTGGTCACTTCGAGTACTAAATACGTATATTTTCTGTTCAACACATAGCGAAACGATCGCAAGAAAAAAATCTGTTGCAAACTTCTAAAAAAATCGTAAATGTAACTAAGTTACCAGAGAACTAAACAACAACAAAGCAGTAGCAAGTTTCTTCAACAACACACACTACCCACAGACTACTAATAATAAATAAATATAATAAATAAATAAATCTTTATTAATTTCTTCACAAGTAAGTTTCCAATTACATGTACTAACAATACAACGCATTTTTTTAAACAACATTACTTATTGTGAAGACTGGTGCTTGATATGGGTTGAGACAACCAGTGATAACTTTATAACTTCTAAACAACAAAAAACAAAGGTTCCTTTCACGCTTGACCGACTTTTGAATGGCAGAGTGCAATACTTGCAATGAAACGAACGATCTATAATAACCCATTCGAAACACCTATGTGGTAATCATTTAAATCAACAATAGGTATATTGAGTTACTCAATCCAAATATTTGCACAAATAAAATTACTTGTAACCAGTATATTTTTAGAAGTTAATTGTTAACAAATATTGAAATACACAAACTATTGGATTTTACATTATTTTAGACATCTTCATAAAACGGTTGCATCAATATAAAATCATTAATTGCCTGTGTACGGACAGCAGCATGTATACACTGGCATCTTTAGTAATAATGGGAGCTATTAATTTGACGATATTAAACATATTTTGATTGTGCTGTCGACCTTACTTACACCTCAAAACCATGCTTCGCGTTACCTAATTAAATTTTTAAAAAAATTTGAGAATTAGTCGAAAAATATTCTATAGCCTGACCAGGAACATAAAAACCCTCGCCATGTTGCGGAAAACTAATGGTACTAATTTCTTTTAATGGCAACAGTAACTGAAAACTTCATTGACATGTCACCTTGCATGTCAGTCTATTGCTGTCAAAGTGTAAACAAAGTTTATTTTAAATGTGCGCAATTGGTTTTATGAATTAAATTGCTAAAATATTTTTATAGTCGTGAAAGAAAAGTGGTTCACAATGTGTTAAAGTATTTGTCGAAGAGAAATACTAAGGGTTATTTTCATAGTGGACTGTACTATACGATAAACATGTCAGTCAATTTGACAACCTTTGTCGGAAACATTATTCAATGAAAATATTGTCCGAACCGTTAGTATTTCTCTTCGACAAATACATTAACACATTGTAAACCACTTTTCATTCACGACTATAAAAATATTTTAGCAATTTAATTCACAAAATCAATTGCACACATTTAAAATAAAGTTTGTTTATACTTTGACAACAATAGACTGACATGCAAGGTGACATGTCAATGAAGTTTTCAGTTACTGTTGCCATTAAAAGAAATTAGTATAGTTCCAAAATACTGGACTGTCCTGTCGATGACATTGACAGTGGGGCGCCACCGTCAATACCGGATCGCTGGTTCAGATTTTTGCCATGTTGGAAACCATATAGTTGAACGATGGTAGCGCCCCCCTGTCATTGAGTTTGGCGGGACAGTTCAGCGTGGGTCATCTATACCATTAGTTTTCCGCAACATGGCGAGGGTTTTTATGTTCCTGGTCAGGCTATACAACATTATTACCAGGAAGTGACATTTATTTTTGTAACTGACCACTAGTCTAATCCAATAATATTATTTCACTAGCTCATTGATTATAAATCGCTCTTCAAATGTAGAGCGCTGACAATGGATGACGAACTGTCTATTATATCCTCAGAATACANTGAATTGGAAATTTTAATGTGCTACTTACGGATAAAACATGATCCCATGCACTTTCTTCGTAATTCCAGTAGCATTCTTACATGTTGGAACGGCACAAGACGGCATAATTTAATTATAAAGTGTCAATCTGACGGATATGTAAACAATGCGCGCGCCGGCCATTGACTGATTGCTCTAAAGTCAAATTAGTGCGATTTGGAGTACTTTATATGAATACACTTACGCCCGTTGACGGTTTCTGGTTTGTTCCGTATTCTGAGATTATATCTATTATTTTGTAACTATTCGCGCTAATTGAAGTACAGCCATATTGGATATTGTGAATTTGTAATTCAAAATGACCGAAAAATATACTGGCTGAAAATAAAGTTAAGGAAATCCCTATACAAATTTCAAAATAAAAAAAACTGACTGACAAAAATTAGCAAAAAGATTTAAACCAAATGGAGGCAAACAAATCATTTCGATTACTTAAAAAATATTAATAAGAGTAGATAGAGGTTCAGCCTATTTATTATGTATCTATTTACTCGTAGCTTTAAAATAACAGTCATTTGTGACTCTGCATTTTAAAATAAAAACTTATGAAGGTACAATTTTACGAAGGATATATTAATATCTTTGTTTTTGTATCACATTCTGATTTGTATTTAAATAGGTATTGTGTTATTTTCTTTAAATAGGTATCAGTAAAGTGGAAAATGCATTTTGTCAATGTATGTGATCGTATCTAAATATGTTTTTAAATATTTCGTGATTGAAATACAATCGGAAAACTCGTGTAAAGATTGATCAAGTGACTAAAATATTTTTCTAATGATCACCGTCATCATTAGTTCAAACAGTATTTATTAATCTTTTGTGTATAGTCAATAAAGTATACCCCATCAAACTACCCATGGAGAGTAGGTATACTAGTGCAAAGCCATTAAGCATTTAACATGTTTTTCCTAGGATCGCAAAATGTTTTTGTGATCCAAAGATCATAGTGCAAGCGCACATTATAATTGTCTGGGGTCAGGTGGGGTAATGTTTAGTTGAAAAACTAATCACGTCTCGCAAGTAGTCATTAAATAGTGCCTAATCATAAATGTATTATAGTTAATTACTTGTATTATGAAGGCACGTTTCTCTACGGATAGAGATGGCGCGAACTTTATATAGGGTGTCAATCGTTACTTTAGATTAGCCCAAAGGGGGTAAAAAAGTACGATCTGCATTTTTTAGACTAAAAAGTAAAAAAATATAATGTGGCCAATTAATTATAACATCATCATCTTCAACTTTTCATTATCTTATGCTATTAAATTCAGTTACAGTCTCATTACATTACATTTCCGGTATAATATCATTATCTTCAGATTTTAAAAGTGGGAACCAAATAAGTATGCGTTAAGTATAACTCTTGTAAACTGGGTAGATCGTTGCAGAATTCAGTAAGTACTTACTAACTCTTCCACCAATGAACTTGAATCATTATAAAAAAAGTTATGTACTAAAATAAAAATCATCTTAAGCTGTTATGTAAAATAATTAAAAATACTTTCTCATACCCCTTTAATCACTTCATAATAAAATTGTGTCGATATAAGAATCTCTGTAACTTTTGACAACATTTATTAAAAAAACTTAAAGGTTGATTGGCCCTTGTTGTTATGTAACTGTACTTTTTTTTTCACTATTTTTTTACCGTTAAAGCAATAAACGTAATGTTGTTAACCATAATCAAAAACACAATTAATACAATTTGCATGTAAGTAATAAAATTTGAGTGTTCACATCCTTTGAATTGAAAAAAAAACCGAAATCTGGTTTAACCCGGTTAGTTTAGAGGCAGGTATATCACTAATCATTTGTTACATACGTCATGATGACGTACTCGTAGATGACGTTTAATATCAGACAGTAGTTGGCATTTATAAGTACTACTGCTACAAATAAGTATAATTGGATTTTTTTCTTTATTTTGATCGTAGCGACGGTTTTTACGAATTGCAATAATAATTTATTGTGGCATACAAGTAGATCGTCGTAATCAAAGTTACGCGTAAAAAAAAACTTGCGCTTCAAAGAAAAAAAATGGCTATAAAATATAAGTAATTTAACCGGACCTATTCTCAAGTTTTTTATTTCTTTAGAACCAACACGAGTTGAATAATATTTTGATGATGATGAAATGATGACGTACTTACTAATCGTCACCCTGTATTATAACAGATGAGAATTGGGTGTGACCCGTGTGACTCGTTGGGAACAAGCGGAAATGTGCACGGATTTGTTAAACTTGTTCTTAATAATATACAAAAAGATTTTGACTGGCATCAGTGTACAAACAAATCATTAGATACATAAAAGAACTTAGAAAAGTATTTCTAAAGTTTTTCTTAGGATTAAAGGTGATGTTGGTAGCGGCAACTGGTTGCGCCGCCATGGTGTCCCGGTGAAATATAGCCCTAAAGGCTACTAGAACATACTTGGGTTCTCCTAACAAAACCATAAAGGGCTCAAAGTACGAGTACTCATGGTGCCAGGTGGTAATTGTCGCTTGTTATAAATATAAAGTTTATGGGTATGTTACAGTACGTGTGTGAAATAAGACTAATTGACAAAAGATAGAGTAGATAGTAACAGTAAGGTTCAGAATGTTCTTCTAAGGCTGGAATTGAGCCCGAAAGGAGTTCAATGCCAACTCTCCTGAAAAGGTATTATTATTATGTCAAGAATATGCACAGTTCCAATCCCCAATTTTCCATTAGAAAATAAGTACTTAAGTACCGCACTGCATTGCGTGGGAAGGCAGAATGCCGAGTCGGTCTTCATGAAATATAATTGGTCCTAAGAGCTTTAAGTCACTTTAAAAAGCTTAAAAAGTTGTAGAAAAATCTTAGACTTTTAGATTAGTATGGTTATTTTTACCGTAGTATGTATTATAGTACATTTTCAAGACGCCCAATTTTCAATTCTGACGTTATCCAGAGCAATTAAAGTGTGACGCCACCAAGCTAAAGGTCGCGAGTAAAGCACCACGGTCGTAGTATTAAACCCGTCGTTTAGACTTAATGTCAGACATAAATTACATTTATTTCTTTTCTATTATCTCACTAATCTGCTCTATACGGTATTCGAGACTACGACCAAAGCGATTATTTTGGGTCGGTTTGAATTTTTTACGTCACTAAAGCAGGTATTTACTACCCTACCAAATGAAATGTTACGACAAGAAGCGACCTCTTGTGACCACTTTTCCCGGGGTTCTTAACTTTAGTAACGTAGGGCGAATTCTTTGCCTTACTGGCGCCCCCGGAAGACGTAGCGTGGGCAGGCCTCCCACTAGGTGGACCGACGATCTGGTGAAGGTCGCGGGAAGAGCCTGGATGCGGGCAGCGCAGGACCGGTAGTTGTGAAAATCCTTGGGGAGGCCTTTGTCCAGCAGTGGACGTCATTTGGCTGAAACGTACAAACGGCCACCCCCACCAAAATAATTACAGATACGTTGCTTCCCTTCCAGTGAAATGATTTTTTTTTTTAATGATGGCAATAATCATAAGTGTCACTTGTGGTCTAAACTGAATAAATATTTTTGATTTTGATTTTGAATAATATAGATTATCCTGTTTTCGCCTCCGAGATTTATTTTACCATGTAGTACCCCTGTACGACAACCCAATCCGCACACAATATTCAGCGTAGTAGTAGTAAAAAACAAAAGAGCGGGCAACCCCACCCCTACCACGCTGTGGGCTCGGTGTCCGAGCGGTCTCATTCCTTTGTGCGCACGCGCAACGACCGCACGCAGTATAAGAAAAATGCTTAAGTGACGTCACCAGGACGTTTTTACCGACAAAAAACGTAATTATTTTAAGTTGTGCAGTGTAGTGACGAGAATTAGACCCAACACAAGGTTGGTTGTAACAACTATTTTTAAATCTCTTCGGCGAAAACAGGATAATTCAGATCGAACTTCACTTGGTAAGTTCGTTTGATCATATAATAAACCGTAGTTCCTGGTTGCTAAAGTTATGGTGTTAAAAATGTTTTTCTTCCTTCTAATCCATATTTGTTGTTTTGTTTCAGAAAATAGTTGGACCCAATTTGTAGCCATGGTTGTAGGGGCGAAGATATCCATGCAACATGTGCCCAGCAAAGGAAGGATCTCCATCATGAGGATACAGAACTTCACAGTTAGGAAACGACGTGAGTTTTGATAAATAAGTTCCTAATAATTCATGTTGTTAAAGCATGTTTCAAACTTTAAAATAATTGAAGATGTTACCAATCTTATCTAATCAGTTATACAGGGTGTACCTATGTTGGAATGACATACTTAATTAACTACTAGCACTTTTACCAACTTTAACCGCCAATAAAACCCAATTTGTCAAGGTTTTTGCGTCTCTATGAATAATTAGCTAATAATTAGCAATAACTATAATTGAATTTACTTTCTTAATCACTCTACCAGTAAAATTATAGAGGTTGTTTGAAAAATAAAGGGAATCCTTGAAGTAGTATATTCCCAATTCCGTAAGGCAGTTAGCGAAATTAATAAAAAAAAAGCTCTTTATATTTGACAACGACAAAGAACTCTTAAAAAAACTCATTTATTTTTGCAAACAGGCTTTTAAAAAGCACTTTTACACGTTCCAGTATTAACCCTACCACTGTTTCGGGACAATAAATGGGCCAGTGCTGAGAAAAGCTCAGATAAGATACTTGAAGGCTGTATTTCATGCACACCCTATAACTTTATTTGTGTGCTGCAACGTGGATCCAAGCCAAAATCAATACAGGAGTGGCGGCTTACGACAAATAGCTAAAACCCAGTTCTCATTTTTAGCCCTCAAAGCAAACATTGAATTAGTTTAATGTCTGTGAGATTGTGGCAGTTTAACTTTTTAACAAGTGAACCAATTTTGATGTGAAAAGTGCTTTGAAATCTTAAGCGGAAGTTTTCTTAGCTATGATTCAGGAAAATCTGTGCAGCCTACTAACGATCATCAGCTCTTTTGTCGTTGATGAGGCAATAAGAGCGATATCCACAGGTATTTTTAAATTAATGATGATAATAAGCTGGTAATCTTGACCTACTACTGAAACTGTACTGAAACTGAACTGTAACTGAAATCGCTTGGAACTGGCAGAATGATCAGAAGCTGGCTCACAGTATACTTATGCACTGTATGTCTATGTAATTAGACGTTTTTAGTTGATACTGCTTCATTTTATTTTTGTCCGCATTAATTAATTGCGTGTTCATAGTAGGTGCGTAATATTCCCAAAATTTGCAATTATGACAAATATTTCACCAAAAATACCATTGAAGTGTAAAAAAAAAACAATTTTTTGCTATTGGAACCATTATTTCGCATACAACTGCTAACAAGAACTGCGTAAGACCATTAGTTAAATTGTTTTGTTTGTTAAAAAACGGTTAGTAAATATTTTTGTTATTTTACCTATGATTTTCCTTCACTAAATTACAATGACGTATAAAGTAACGTCATCAACAATAAAATAGATTTTTTTATGATTGCTCGCAGTTTGCGAAATTAAAAATAATAATGCAGACTGAGATAGAAAAACTATTGTTCACTGAACCTTACACTGACAAGTTTATCACATTGATATAAAAACTATTTTTGACCGAACTGCATACGAGTACTTATTCGCGTAGAGTTCGATAAAATGTAGGACTTCCTTATAACCTACTAAGTGCTATTTTGATGACATGACTGTATAAGCTACCTTTAACTTATACGCGAAAGATCAAAATCTTATACAATTAACAAATTACGTTTTTCTTAATTCTCAAAAAAACGTAGTTTTACCCATATTAATGTCAATTTGTAGTGAATTGTGTATTTTTTCGAAAATTTCTACTTTGTTCTCTACTTATTATTTGATCATCTACCAATGAATCACCCTGTATAGTAACAGTTCCTTTGTTTAGGAAGTTTGGAGCTTGACATTCGACATTAGTATCTATTCCCGGTTATTATTTCATCGGTGAATAAAATCTTTATCTTATGTTATTTTTTAAACTAGATCGTTTTTACAGAGTCGGTGATCAAGATCCTGTACGGAACCTTGCTGGTGGTGGTTGGTGTGGTCATGCTGGCCATCAACCCTCTGCAACTGGTCACCAACTGGGTGAGTCTTTTTATTTTTTATTTTTATCCGACTCCAAAAAAGGAGGATATATAAGGTCATAGCAGACTTATCAACTCGGAAAGGAATGAAAACCGTATCGCCTTTCGTAAGTTGTCATCGCCTTTTGCGCGCTAGCGTTTACATTACGGTGTGGATAGAATAGAATAGGTTTATTGACACAATAAAAAAAAGCAGGCTATTAAAACAAAGAGGTAAAGATGAGAAAAAACTGTGCCAAAAGGCACTGCTCAGCATTTATCGTGACATGCTCAAAAGGGCAAGTCACGAAGCTGGTCTTCCGCGGACTCCCTTGCTTATTATTGGGCATCCCTTGGAGAAGACACCGACTAAAAATAATGTAACCGTAATTATAATAACAGTAAAAGTTCGATGTCTCTCCAAGGGGCGCGCAACGCAGGGATGTGTGTTTAATACGGTTACAGTACGTATAAGTGTGCGTTGCGGTATGGAGTTTCATACAAAGAATACTGACCGCCTCGAGTTGCTACGGCTGTGATCTCTTTCCGGGTTGAAAAGTGTGCTACGTCCTTTATTCGACGCGTACCTACTTACGGGCGGCTGAAAAGTTTTGAGCCTAAGTATCTTCAAGTGTTATTATTGACTCGCGCTAAATTTAATTCATTTGCCAATAACCTCTTTAGTATATGTACAAAGTTTCATTTCATTAGCGTCATCACGCTTTTAGAAATTAATCCGTAAACATCATCATGTCTCAGTCATCCGCGCAATGTACGAAATTGAAGTACACAGTTGTCATAAAATTCCTCAAAAAGAAGAACAAAACGCTGACGATAACATTTGAAGAGATGTCTACAGTTTATGGGGAGTCTGGGCCTTCATTTGCCATCATGAAAGATTGGATCCGATAGTTCAAGCATGGCAGGGAGTCGCTAAAAGATGACCGCAAGTCAAGGCGGCCAGATTTCGCCATTACCGATTAAAATAATGAAAATTTAAAGAATCTTGCTTTAGAGATCAGCGAATTAAGCTGTGACAGATAGCTGAAGCCATAGGCATTAGCAAGGAACGTATCGGCGATATTTTTCATACTCATTTGCACATGAAATAGGGGTCCGCGCGATGGGTGCCAAAAATGCCCACGCCGCTCGACAACCAGTGTCGAGTCACAACTTCGCAGGAGTTTTAGGACATCTTTGGCCATAATCCTAACAATTTTTTTTCTCACATTGTCACTACTGATAAATAATAGATCCGGCAGTATAATCTATAGTTAAAATAAGAGTCAATGCAATGGATTCAAAAGGGAAAACGCCGCCGCGGAAATTTAAAGTGGAGCGATCGACCCCAAGCTCATAGCCACTATTTTTGGGATTGTGGAGGAATTTTATTCATTGACTACCTACTTTAAAAAAAACTACAATAAACGGGGATTATTATGCTGTACTAATGATAAAAGTGCGTCAAGTGGTTCTTGAAATATTAACAGGCAAACTGGCGAAAGGAAATCTGTTATTGCAAGACAATTCGCCCGCGCACACCGCGCATGTTACATGGTTTGCCACGGGTAAAACTGGATTTCAAGAAATTAATCACCCACCACACAGTTTAGTTCGAATCCCTAGCTATTTTGTCTAATTCTCAAATTGGAAAAAATATCTCCAGGAACGAAGATTTTTGAGTGACAAAGAAATGGAGGCGGCGTTAAAGGCTCATTTCGAAGGCAAAGATTGCGAATTTTTTTTCAGTGGGTTAAAAGCTCTTTTACGGAAATGTAAGAAGTCCGTTGTAGTAGAGGAAGATTAAATAGTAAAATATATTTTTTATACTTTTCTATCGGCATTTTTAATACCTTAGGCTCAAAACTTTTCAGCCGCCCCTCGTATGTATAGTCAACGTCAAATGATTCGTGGCCTAAAAGTTGACCTTATTTTAAGTAACAAGACGTTGCGAACTTTTTGGACGTTTTGACGTGTCATGAACTATTTGACGCTGATTGTATACGAGTATGTAGGGTAAACCACCCAATTATTGGCACTTTAAGCAGCTACTTAACAAAACCGGTAAAATTTGCATGTAAAAATATGTTTAATCAAAGAAAAAAACATTTATATTGGTCTTTTAATCTTTGCAGAATATTATAAAGTAGTATGTAAATTATTTGAACTGCATACTTATGATAATCTACAAATACACCTACCACCATAAAATATTATGTAAATTGAGATTGTGTCTTTTTTAACTTTATTATTTAACTGCGCAGTTAAGATAACCCCTGTAATTAGTTATGGGTTATCGGTTTACAATTTTATTACACAAAATTGAGATACCTATTGCTTGTTGCATAACGTGAATTTCCGTGTTTCATTGCAACAAAATAAAACAAATGAGATAAATAATGCATCTCAATTATGTTATAAAGCTACGTGCAGAGGCAGAGCTTATTATGTAGAACCCAAAGGGAGCTTTACGTAGGTAATTTAATAGATGAAACTTCATGCAAATCACCTTTAGGATTTACAACATTTCAGCCTATATTAGGACATTGCTGGACGTAAACTTCAACGAAGAAGCACCCCAACACACAAACTTCAGATTTTTATTCAACTACTAACGACATCTTCCACAATGAACGGTCTTGACGTGCTGCCCGCATCCAGGCTCCTCCTGCAACCTTTACCAGATCGTCGGTCCACCTAGTAGGAGGCCAGCGATGCGGGCAGCGCAAGACCGTTCATTGTGGAAATTGAGGAAGGCCTTTGTCCAGCAATGGACGGCATTTGGCTGAAACGAACGAACTAGTGACATCTTTCAAGTCAATATTCAGCATCATCTTCATCATGTTAGCCACAAGACGTCTCTCCTGGATGATTTCTAAATTGACCCGCTGATAGTTGCCTGCATCCAGCGCCTTCCTTTTTTTGGCCAAAAAATATCCTGTCCATACCTGTCGCCGTGGGGTGGCATATTGAGGGGCTCGAACCCACTAAAAACCAGGGGTGTTCCCTCTGTCGCATAGTGGTCAGCGCCTTGGGTGCTAGGCAGGACCAAAATGCCTTCCGTGGATGTCTCGCCCTACACGGGACCCAACATGCACCCCCTCAATGGGGGGTCGATATCCAGAACCTACCTGCTACCTTTAAGTCCAGTCAATATTCGTTCGTTTCAGCCAAATGACGTCCACTGCTGGACAAAGGCCTCCCTCAAGGTTTTCCACAATGGACGGTCCTGCACTGCCCGCATCCAGGCTCTTCCCGCGACCTTTATCAGATCGTCGATTACCAGTCATTATTACGACGTGATAAATATTTTACGACTTTTATTAGCCAAGGAGGCAATAAATTCTTAAACACGTATTTATTTGCAGTCGTCATAAGGAAAATATATTTTTTTGACCAAGTTTATGATGAAGTGGTGACTTCCTGTTTTTTTATTGGTTACTAATTATGCATTTCATGATAATGAGGTTAAGATGAATTATGGTCTAGCCTTATGGCGACCTTACTCGTCAAAAGCATAAATCTGATTTTAGCCTTGTTCGCGGTTGTTAGAACCAACCCAAGTGAAAAATAATATAAACGATCATAATACTGGATCAGTTAATCGTATAAATATTTACATCCTACCAGGAAAATATTATAAAGCTCACCCTTATGTGCTTAGATGGGTAACGATACTAGATAATTTTTATTTTATTTTATTTTTTTGGACAACCAACAAGACAAATACGCATACCTACATAATTACTACATAAATGAATAGATATGATTGAAGAATAAATAACTATTCCCACCGTTGCAACTCCTATGTAGCCAGGATGAAGGGCAAGTCTATGCCAGGGGAAAGTTAAAGGAAATAATCAGAAGAGTACCTATAGGAGGAGTTCGAAGTTAAGGTTCGATTTCCATGCAGTAGGTGCAATAGGAACCAATTATCCTTAGTTTCTAATCCAAATTAAATAAAAATCTATGTAAGACTATTCATTTTAATTCTTCAGTCCTAAAGACAGATTCTATGTCAAACTTAAAGGGGACAAAGGATTTCGCTTAGCATGCATGCGTCTAGCTTTTCCTTACTCGTCTGGATCTAGGTCAAGTTTAGGACATGATTGTCCTATTAATCGTTTATCTATTATAATCAAGCTACGCTGTAAGATCTTACATAGTTGTAATAGGGGATAATTTGCAACGAAATTGTAGGTATTCATTTTAGTAAAGGTGAGTTTAACGCTCGTATTCACAAACATTTCTATGCGGTCTCACAGTGCACATGCACGCACAGGGTGACACACGAACCAATCACAGAGCTCTACACTGAAAAAAATGTTTCGTTAGACAACTAAGTGCCTTGCGAACTGAGTGTTATCCTATAACCAAACCATTTAGCTCACTACGAAATAGTTTGTTTAATTTACACATGTTCCTTATAACTATAGTACCTACCTAGTTAAGTAGTAACCTCTAGTCACTCATTTGTGTAAGCAGTAACCAAACTACTTGATAAATTTCTTTTTTGTATTGCAAATTTTAATAACAATAAATCAATTTTATGAATTCTATTTTTATTATTGGATTAACTAATTTTTCGAACTAATAATATTGAATAATAAATCCCTCAATGATTTCCACATAGTCCGATTGTAGCGGCCTGCATCCAGTTCCTTCCTGAGCCTGACCTTTATGAGGTCAAAATCAAAATTATATAACACATTATTTTAACAAGTCAAGATTATGTAAATACAAAAGTAGTAAAAATACATAGCCTTGGACATTTAACGATAGGATGTGACCATAAAGAATGCAAAGGACATTGTCAGAAACCGCCTAAAAAACCGCCAAAAAACATTAACCCATCATAATTATTTTCTATTTTTTTNGCCATGTTGTCATAAACGACATATTATAAAATCGCTGTGATTTAATATTCTTAATCATTAATTTTATGGCAAGTGTCCATCAGGAATCATTGTTCTTACACACAGAATCGTATTATTTCGCTTTCGGGTAGTAATATGTCAAAATTGTTGGTTCTTAGGCAAACAATGTATGGAGAACGAACATTGTCCTTTACACAAAATGCAACAGCTGTCTGTCTTTTTATAATCTTCTTTACTATGTATGACTCCTACATCCTTAGTGTACATAAGTGCCACTTGTGGTCTAAACTGAATAAATATTTTTGATTTTGATTTAGATTTTTTGATTTTTATACTAAATACATACATACATAAAAATTATTGTTGACGGAATTGCTACCATGTACCTTAATTTTGAGTTTTTCAGTTTCTCCGTGACCATGGCGCTTGCAACAGTGCCGAAATATCGGAAAAGTTTAAAACAATATACATAATATTTACCCATTGTAAGGTTGTTCATCTTTAGCTCGTTATCAGTGTCAAAGGTGCCGGCAGTTATTTTGTCTATTTAGTTTGTTTCCATATTCAGATAAGGTAATATTTTTAACGAATTTAAAATAAATTTAGGTACCGGAAACAGTGTTATCATTCTTGACATTTTAAAATGTCAACACAAATATTTAACTGCTTAATATTTTAGTGATATTAAATTGATTTGGTATTGAAAATAGATGACTAGGATGTTTGAATTAGTTCATTAACAAAAAGACACAATTTTAAGTTTGCTAAGCAAAAATATTAAAATATGCATTATGCATAATATTTTTTATTGATTAAAGGAGTGTGTATTATTATATTAGTGTATTTTGGTAATATTAAATTGGCTAACGTAGAGTCAATTTCTTGGGATACTAGATTTACAAAGTAGTACATAAATTAACTATTTAAATCTTAAGTACAAACTTAATTGTACTAATGGGAAGCTGTAAGATAATGTTACTCAGTCCTATTGGTTCGTAAAATTGTCAAAGTTGACATAGTCAAACTAGACTCAGAAAAACAGTCAGTCAAATGATTTGATAGTGTAAATAGATGATCACAAACAGACATATTTGGTGACTAGCTCAGCATAAACATTGCAACATTATCGTTTAGTGTTAATGTCGTTTTCAAGAAGAAAAGGTCGCCATTTTGCTAATTTGTGGCTTTGTCCAAGGTCCAAACAGCTACGTGCTCAAGCGGTACTTTGGGCTATAATAGTTAATTAATTTGGTCATTTATCTTTGTACGTGCACATAATAGGATAGCTTAGTTAAATGCTGGTAACAGTTAGTGACAACCACTAACCACAGCAAAAAGTTCATCTGCCATTATGCTCGTCGGACTCGGAGGTTTCGAGTAATGACAGGTGAATGTACCATCAAAAGAGAGGTTTTTGAGAACAAAATGATACAAGAAATCGCACACATCTTTCACGATTTAAACTATCAAGGTAGAGATTTGACATAAAGCTCCATACAAATTTATACACTAATACAATACAATAATATTGCGCTAGCTATTAAAGATAGTTAATTAGCATTCCCTTGATATGGTTGACTAACGGATACAACAAAGCACAAAAACACAATAATTAACTGGTACCTACCAAAATATTTTTTCTAGTGGCGTGATCGTTCGTAAAAGTATCTATGCCGATTCATAAAAAATATGTCACAACATGATTAGTGATATCAACTTCCCTATGACCCTAAACTATCTAAGAGTTCACTCTACCCGCTCTATGCGAGATAACTAAACAAATTTTGTCTTATTATTTACTAGCGGCCGCCCGCGACTTCGTACGCGTGGATCCCGTTTTACCCCCGTACTAATTCCCGTTCACGTGGGAATTTTGCAATATCCTGTTGTAACTAAGCTTTAAGTTTACTAAGGTACCTGCATGCCAAATTTTTGTTTCTATAAGGAACATACAGACAGACAGACAAAAATTTTACTGATTGCATTTTTGGCATCAGTATCGTTCACTAATCACCCCCTGATAGTTATTTTGGAAATATATTTCATGTACAGAATTGACCTCTCTACAGATTTATTATAAGTACCTATAGATTAATGCAAAACACTTGTAAGCTTCCAGAACATAAAACTTTGAGTTTTGGAACATTAACAAACTCCATACAAATAAACACACTTCTTTGCGTCGCGCAGTCGGGTAAATGCACGGGATATCGTTGTAGTTATGGTAAAAGTTAGTTGATGCAACTCAGCCTTAGTCTTTGCAAATCATAATTAGATACCGTCAACCTCGACAACTTTTTACGATACACAAAACTAGAAGCTGTCGCATATTGATTTGTCGCATAAACATAAAAAAAAAACGGTTTGTCTGTAACACGTACCAATTGAAGTAGAACCGGTTGGGCCAATCATTGACCGATTTACTGTGAAATTTGAATAAAACACGAGCAAAGTTCAAGTACGTACTGTATCATTCGTTCTATGGTCACTACCAAGGTTTAACGCGGTTATAGAAGTGAAAACCCGGGTAGTATATTATAGGTCATTTGGGTATTGATTTTGAGTTATTTGTATGGTGATGGTGAGCTTCAACAGTAATCTTTGTAAATAACGACAGGTTAGTGACATTTCTTGGCTAAAAATAATGAAACTTTTAAGTTTCAGAAACATACCACATTTTTGCAGAACTGTTTTATTTGATTAGATAATTAGGATAATAAGCTTCAATTAAATGTTTATGTTACGGCTAAAGATAGTTGTGAACATAAACTTAAGATTAGCCGGCTAAACTTAAGTTTATCTTCGAGAAGCAGCTAAAGTTCGATAGCATGTTAGTTTGCGTCGTGATATTCCATCTTTAGCCGGCTAATGTGCACATTAGCCAAAACGGAACGGCTAAAAATGTATTCGATGGGCGCGCCAGGCTGGCGGAGGGCTTGAGGGGGCGGTGGGGAGACAACGCGCGCGCAGTTTTATTTTGTAATTTTAAATACCTACAGAAGATTCAATTGTAATGACCAAATGGTTCCTTATTATTTTATTTTAATGATTAGGTAGATATTGTTTTAAGTGATTAATATTTTTTTATTGTAATAATTGTAATTTTGAATACCTACATAGGTACATAAAAGTATGTGTAATGAAAGTGATTATTTTTTAACACGTTCCGCCGCGGTAACGGCACATACAGTAAAGGTGGAATTCATTCATATTATGGCAGTACGGGTCTCGCCGTTTTCACGAAAATCAATCTAAAAATCACTACGGCAACAACCGTCGATTTTACATTAGAGTTTCATAGAGAGCAGACTTGTTGTTGCAAAATATTTCGAACAACAGTACGGGTATAGGTGTATGAAACATTTATGTGAACCACAATTTATCGCTGGTTTCCTGAATTTCAACGTGGACGTGTCAAGCTCAGTGATGATCCCCGTCAAGGTCGTCCAAAAACTGCAGTCACCTAAGAAAACGTTGATGCTGTGCGTAAGCTGATTGAAGAAGATCGACATGTGATATACCGCGAAATTCAGGCAACTTTAGACATTGGCATGAGTCAAATACAAATAATCTTGCATGAACAATTAGGTGTAAAAAAGTTGTTTTCCCGATGGATACCGCATTCGCTCTGTGAAGAGCAAAAAGCGGCTCGCGTTACTTGGTGCGTCAGAACTCTCGGGAGATTACATGCAGGATCCTCAAATGCTGTATACAACATCGTATCAGGTGACGAATCATGGATATACGCGTACGAACCCGAAAAAAAAAACCAGTTACGAGTTTGGGTGTTCGAAAATGAATTAAAGCCAACAAAAATAGTTCGTTCACGGAGTGTTGCAAAAAAAATGGTGGCTACGTTTGTCTCCAAAACCGGCCATGTTGCGACTATTCCTCTTGGGGGACAAAGAACGGTTAATGCAGATTAGTATGCTAGCATTTGTTTGCCACAGGTCGTTTCTGAACTCCGTAAAGAGAACTGCAACCGCCGCATCATCCTCTATCACGACAATGCGAGTTCTCACACCGCGCACTGAACAAAAGGGTTTTTAGACCAAGAAAACATAGAATTATTAGTCCATCCGCCGTACAGCCCCGACCTAAGCCCTAATGATTTCTATACTTTCCCTAAAATAAAGAATAAATTGCGTGGTCAGAGATTTTCATCACCTGAAAAAGCTGTGGAAGCCTACAAAACGGCCATTTTGGAGACCCAAACTTCCGAATGCAATGGTTGCTTCAATGATTGGTTTCGTGTATGGAAAAATGTGTCAAATTTCGCGGAGAATACTTTAAAAAGCAATAAATACATTTTTAAATGGAAATGTTGTTTCACTTCCTTGATTCCCGAAATTTTCAGTGCCGCCCTCGTACTTTTAATCTAAACAAAAATGATGTCACCAACCCTGAGTCCATATCAAAGCATAAATCTAGCATATAAGGAACTTTATGATCCGCCTATCTGAAATCTAGACAAGTTAGGTTTATTCTTCGCATAATTATGCCAAGGCGATACGTCTGCTATTAATGTATGAAGACAGACGATATTTTATATGACACGTTTCATAATAACTAACGTAACATCAAGCCTTGATGAAGACGACTGTATTATGTTTTGAATGATCTTGAACTTGGTTGTTATGCCATCTGTTATACAATCAACATCATGTGTGTCTTTGCATAATACCATCGCTTTGATAACACTGTGGCACGAGTTTTGTATCTTGTTATAATTTAACGTAGGATTTACTATTATTGAATGTAGGATATCTACGCTTTAGTGAGATGTCAAAAAATGTAGGTACTTAATTCACGGTTTTCTATTTGGTATTAATTGTAATATCAGATCGAAGAACAGACAGATACATGAGGTTAATCTCTAAGAGTCCCTCTTTCCTTTTTACGAACCCTAAAAATTGCCTTTGATCGTAATTCGAAAATCAATAAGAAATGGAAATGCAGAGGAATTATATTTTATGTATGATGTCCTATGGCCAAATGGCTGATAAGATGATGACGATTATGAAGACAACTTGATACCAATTAGTATTTCTCTCTTCCAGATCTTCGAGATAAAGGAAGGTTCGTTCCTATACAATATGTGGGAACAGCCTCCCTACAAGCTCTACGCAGAGGTGTGGGTGTACAACTACACGAATGTTGAGGAATACTTGAGTGGGGAAGACACCGTCATGAAGGTGAAGGAAGTGGGACCGTTTTTGTACCAGTAAGTATAGGAAATAAGTGACAACATACCTACGTAAAACTTAATTTTATCTTGCTTTAAAATTAACTTTTGAAACCAGTCTTCCAGAAAATTATAATAGTAATTGGTACACTATTATTTACTTAAAAACTAGTAGTTTCATTTTGAACAGTCTCTTTGACATAAAATATTATGTAGAAGGCCCTATGGGGAAAGTTTCGTAGTGAAAATACAGCCACATTCATTCTAAGTTGTAATTAGGTATCGCGTTAAAACCTGTCAAAAATAATTAGAAACAAGTTGTAACAAATTAATTAGCAAAAAGAAATGTTTAATCTGAAATGCTCATTATTACACCTGAAAACATGAGAATGTGGTAATTAATCGTATCGAAAAACGTTTATTTGACGACAGCTGAAAAATTCACGAATCGATCTAAAACAACAATCTTTGTCCATTTCTAGGGAGTTCCGAACCAACCAAAACATCACCATAGACAAGGAGCGCGGGGTGATGAGCCTCACTCCACACATCGCGCTGAAGTTCCAGAAGAACTTGTCCCTGGCTGACACCAACGATGTCCACATCTACGCCCCGAATATTGCGTTACTGGTAAGTACATAGACCAAAGTAAACTATCCCCTGGACTACATAACCAGGACCCTGGACTAAACAACAAGATCTACAGTTTGAGTTTAGCCATCTATAACTGGACCAAACCGCCCAGACAGTAAGGGACTAGTCAATCTTTTGTTGGATTTCGTGTAGATCCTGGCTATTATTGAAATTACAGGGGTGGAAAGAAAGGTCGAGTTAAGTGCCCGATTTCACTACCAATCCTCAATTTTTAAGTGACCTCTATGAAAACAAAATGCCTGTTATGTGTTACCATAGGGGTCACTTAAAAATTAGGGATTGATGGTGAAAACGGGCATTAGTGCCCTTTAGACCTCACCTAAAGCGAGTTGTCGGACTGCCGATTCGAGTTTCGGAGAACGCTGGTTCGATCCCCATTGATAGCTGGACTATAGTGGTGTACCCACTCCTAGCACAATCAAACAGATAGCGAGGAGTTAACGGGGTTTTACAAAAAATGTGCTAACAAATCACTAATTAGCAGCTTACATAGCATTGTTTAGCAACCTACGTTGCGTTTAATAATGGATGGGCGACCATTCCGAGCATAGATATTTTGTAGCATTCATCACAAGCATCTCCGTGCTTTACTAAAAATACAGCAAAACCGAAAGAATGTGTAACTAATTACTAAGGAACTAACGCCCGTATTCACAAACGATGCTTGCTTAAGTGAAGCAGCAAATCGAACGCACAGCTTTGAATAGAGCTCTGTGATGGGTTCATGTGTCAGCCTGTGCGTCCACGCGCACTGTGAGACCTCATAGTAATGTTTGTGAATACGGGTGTAAATCACAAAAGAGGAAAATCGTCCGACTGATTAGATTCCAAGTGGTGTCAGAGACATATTGACCGCGACTGTTTGATCGGTTAACGTGAGCCTCTTCAGTGTGCCTACCATGAGTTTACGTTAGGTGAGCTCGCTAGCGAATACGTCAAAAAATTCTATGAAGATTTTATTTCTTGAAAGTAGCCGCTAGGGGCGCTGCACAATATGTCATACATTTAAATGTCATTTTTTTACGCAGTCGCTCGCGAGCACACCTAACGTAAACTCATGGTAGGCACACAGAAGCCGACACCGTGTCGCAAGTGGTAACGTGAATGATGCATTTGCCACAGGTTATCCCGCTGGCACTATAATTTCCTTGATAGAATTCTTAACTCTTCTAATGTCCGACTATCCTAATCCATCCAAAAAGACATCACAATCTCTGCTCTATTTTCCAACTTTATGCGATAAAAGAAGCGACCAAACGTTAAATTTCAAAGCTTTTCCCGAAAAACTGCTTATTAACTTACTAAAGAACATTAAACTCGCAGAAACTTCTAATTCTATTGTTTATATGGTTAAACTTCTGTAACTACAGTGTACCTACCATGAGTTTACGTTAGGTGTGCTCGCTAGCGAAAACGTCAAAAATCTCTATGGAGATTTTGTTTCTTGAAAGTAGCCGCTAGGGGCGCTGCACAATATGTCATATAATTAATGTCATTTTTTTACGCAGTCGCTAGCGAACACACGTAACGTAAACTCATGGTAAGCACACTGACCTCAAAAACGTGCATTAAGCTCGAACATGTCTTAAAAATCAAGAAGACTAGTTTACGATATTTTATTTGAAATACCTACTTTGAAACTGACTCTTTTTTTTAAAGACGCACTCAAAATACCTCGCAAAGAACCTCGAAAACCCCAGGAGATTAAGTTTTTAGGTGAGAATATTTTCCATAAGTAGGGGTTAAATTAATAAGCAAGTTAAATCTGTTTAATTAATAAACAACTGTAATTAATAAGCAAGTAATATTGCAATAAATTATAAACATACTAAGACTGCAGTTAATGACAAAGATTAATAAGTAGGTTTAATGTATTAGCCGGTATAACAATATTTATCTTGATGCATATCTAATTATCATAAAATATACGGTCATTGCACTGGCAAGGGCTGCCTAGTTTAGATTTTAATATTAACAATATTTGTATTATTTTATAATAAGTTCTATAATCCTGGAAGTAGGATTTAATATTTATATTCATCGACTACAAAAGTGTTTAAACCACTGGTAGATATTGAGCAGTATAAAATAATCCTAGTTAATTTATATGTTAATTATTAGACATACACTTTACGACCATTCGCTTTATTAATTTACACAAATTTAAAACAAGAAATAAGAGAAATGAGTAAAATTATAACATCTACTTACCTTGCAGCTTCGTTTCTTATCTTCACTCGAGTTATCCGGACGTCACGCGTGAAAAACTTAGAATTTTCTCACTCCACTTGTGAATAAAATAAAGTATCACATCACATTATTGGTTTATTTACAAGACAAAACTAAAAAATAATAATGTTATTAACCGACAACTGAGCACGAACCGACTAGCTCACTCATTGAACTTGAATGTGAAATCATTACCCACAAAATAATGTTAGAAAAAAAGTGTACTACCCTCACTACATTATTGTTAATTAATATAGAACTTACTTAATTTCACCAAAAATGTTAAATGCACAACGCACATTACAGATGTTTTCAAAATTAAAATAGCTAATGCATTTCACTTTACACCAAGGAAGGGCATTATAATTATTTAAATTAAATTGAATTCGGAACACCAAAATTCGAATAACGAACGTCGCCGTATGTTTTGTTTATTTAGTTTGATTTAAGGTAAAGGCGTAAAGACGTACAGCCAGCTATTTCAGCCGCAGAAATTTCCAGATTTGAATTTGGAACGTAAGATAATAATTTTACAATCGAGTTCCACAGAAAAAGAAATCACTCGAAATCGGCACTGGCCATTTAGTAACCATCGTAAAATAATACTAAATGACAATCTAAAAAAAAGCTCGTTAACAAAAAAAATAAATCCTTATTCCTTGGTCAAGGCATCACTCGTGAACGTTGGAGCGATTTCTCTAATTCCTTTTTTTGTTATGTTTGTTGTTGACAGAAGATTCTTAAGTAAAAATAAAAAAAAAATAAGAAAATTGCGTGGAAAATTAAAATTGAGCAAACTTAGCGGCCATTTTAACTTTTTTAAGATATGACAGTAAAAAAAATATTATGATTACAGCGATCGATATTAAATCGATACATAGTTTTAAAGACGACATCCCTGAGACCTAGATTCGCTACAAACCAGCCTTCAACGTCTGCGTATTACAAACCATTACAAACTATCCGAAATAAACAGCGGTGTCTATGCATAGCATGATTATGGTAATTTAGGCTGATGCCGGCAAGGCCAGCTGCATTCTAGCCTGGAGAAGGGTCTAGAAACTCTAGAACTAAGGAGTTATTGACCGTATTGGAGGACATAACTTATCTTGATAGAGATAATTCCTATATTAAGATAGTAAATGGTCGCAAAGTTCAATTTCGCGAATTATAAATACGAACACAAAACCTTTCCCTTCGACATTAAAAAATTAGGAGTACATAATGCGATCTAGATTTTTGAACTTCCTAGCTTGTACTTATTTACTAGACTTCTGAAGTCTTAGAAGGTTTGAATTCTTCTAGGGACAAAGTTAATGTTGAGCACATGTAAATAAAAAAGTTTTGACCAGCATTGATAGAATAACTTGAAGTTACTTAAATTAGTTATTAACAAGGCATTCCCCTCGCCTCTGGTAAATTAGAGAGGGTTGTAATTTCGCATTAATCAGTATATGACCTGATGATGTTTTTTTTAATTAGGCCTTGCAGCTAAGCTAAATATACGATTATGTTAGGACTGGGTTCACCACAATAGTCTTGTGGAAAACGTGATTCAAACTAAAGTCTGGTCCGTGAGCACGTAGAATTTTGTCCAAAGACCCCAAGCTACCCATCCTTTTTTTTTTTTTTTTTTTTTTTTTTTCCCAGAAATGAAACTACGTGTTTACAATGATAGAATCCTATCGAGCGAGTTTTAGGACCCGCCGATATGCCCGAGCCTATACCACCAAAAAATTATCCAAATCCAGATTATTCCAGATCCAGGTGTTAGAAAGACGTGTGAAATCTGTCCCGTTCGGTTGAAAAGGCGAACGAGTACTGTTGCTGCAAATTTAAGAAACCAATCTACCTTACTTGCTGCCTACAAATATGCAGTGACTGCAAACGTACGTAGTGAATGTACCAAATATTCAAGTGCTGTCAGTTTTTTTATATTAAAACTAAGAAGTAAGATTTATGTTTCATTTCGATATTTGTTTACAGAAGATAACATATTTTCAGTTCATTCGTTTTTTAATATTTAGAATTTTAGAGAAAAATAAGACTAAAGTAAGTCCTTAAAATTAAGTGCCAAATAATCGTGACCTCTCGAATAAATGTTGATTTTACCTGAAAAATAACGTGTATTTTTTTGAAATCCTGTAGTTTACTTACCTCAAATAACAATCTTTTTAATGCATAAAATAGAAAAATGTAGCATGCAAATACACTTGTAATTTCATTACTTAAATTTTTACGTCTCTCAGTCGTCACATCGGCGTAAGTGCTGCGTTAAGACCAGGTCGGCAGCTAAAGGTTTATGATAATAATGAAAGACGAAATTATCATTTTCTGTCAGCTCAGTATACTTATTATACCTATTTCACTGTCTCCAGGCAATCAGCACCCTCCTAGCCGACAAGCTGGGGTACCTGGCTAATGCAGGGGCCTACTACTCCATCAACGCTCTCGGCTCCAAGCTCTTCAGGAACCTGACGGTGGAGGAACTTCTGTGGGGGTACGAGGACCCCATCGTGACGGTTGCCAACAGCCTGCTTCCTGGCTGGATCGACTTCCAGAAGATCGGCATTCTGGACAGGGTGTGACACTTTTCACTCTTAACAATTTTAAGTAGTTCAATTATTCGTCTCTAATTAAAAAAACGGTATCCTTCCGTTTGGCCAAATTACTTTTCGCCAAATTTCACTTCGCAAACAACTTATCGCCAAAGTTTCATTTCCCAAATGAACTTTTAGCAACTGCACTTTTCGCAACTATTTTATTTGGTCAAATTATCATTTGGCAAAATTTTACTTGGCAAATATTTATATAGCAAATGTTTTATTTTGCCAAATATTATATCCCAAATAATTTGTTTGGTCAAATTGACACTTCCACAAATCAAAGCATAAGGCATATCATGGTTTTCACGAGAATTTTATGTAAAACAAAGAGATTGCAGAAAATAGTATGGTTGCAGAAAGTACTAGGTATTGCAGAAAATAGTAGGTTAGGTTAGGTTAGAACAGTGACCCTTAAGAATCACCTCTACTGTTATTGAATCATTTGGAAATTTCGATAAAAAGAATGAAATATGAAAATTAATTTAGGACAAATTTTATAATAACTACCCACTAAACAAAATAATAACCACAAGCTAATTTGTATTCCATTCTATGCACCAATCAAATTATTTTGTAAATAGTTTATCGTGAAATATTTTTGCCAAATGAAACATTTGGGAAAACATACTTTGCCAAACAATAATTTGCTAAATAATAATATGCCAAAAACGACATTTGCGAATTAAAAGTTTGCAATAAGTTGGTTTTGCCAAATGAGAATTTGCCAAATGAAAATTTGCGAAACGTTGTTTGCGATGTGATAATTTGGGAAACGTTTTTTGGCCAAACATTAGTAATCCTAAAAAAACAAAAGCATCGCGCATTTTTTTTAACGGGCGAATCGTATTTTTTCCGCAAGATGTCAATTTTAATGTTTTGTTTTTTCTTTGCTGCCAGTATATTTAGTTACGATTTTTGTACGCTTTTTACTTTTTGTGGTTTGTCTAATGATGAATAATGAAGATATGGCTGCAGAAAGAGTGAGACATACCGAACCAAGGCGATAAAATCTGTTAAAAATGTTTTATGTAAGTCCTTGATTTAAGTAGGTTTTTTATGATTAAGAACTTAAGGATCTGAAAACTGATAACATAAATGCCTATGTTTATTTACAGTTCTACGCAAACAAGGACGAGGTAGCTGAAGTAGAGATTGGTGACGTCAGCAATAAATTCTCCATCATCAACTGGAACGAATCACCAGGCATCGTGGAACAAGGATTCACAGATTTGAATACGAGGTAACGTATTTATTTACTGTCATCAGTCATGTTCAAATGCAAAGCTTTATAACAGAGTATATTTTAAATTTTTACTAAAATATGGGAAAAGAATCGTGTTGATAGAGCTGAAAACTCTATGATATTTCTTGATGTCATCAATTTGTCTTAAAATGCACACATTCTGCTAAGAGGCTGGGAGATTCTTGTGACAATAAGGGTCTCTTATTTTTAACTTCGTAACCTTAACAATGACCTCTCTCTTTCCAGCATCCCTTGTAACCGCGTGCAAGGGACCTACGAGGGCCTGATGCTGTCCCCCAACTACCCGAAGGACCGCGTCATCAACATCTTCAGGAGGCAAGCCTGCAGGATCTACCCGTTCGCGTTCTACAAGGAAGTCAATGACAAATATGGATTTAATTACTACAGGTGAGTTAAAGTTATATTTGGGTTAAGTTTTAGATAAGTTTTTTTTATACAAGGCAAGTATTTGACCGCAATCGCACTTGGTGTTAAGTGAGATTAATAAAAGATAATCGGGACTATTTTCACTTCTCGTTCCCACCGCTGCAACTCTTGTGTAGCCAGGATCACAGCTTGACCGTCAATAAAACCAACCAATGAAGGTCAAGTTTGATAGTTCTGTCATTGGACTCGCAACGAAATTAATCAGAAGAACTCAGATTCTAAGTTAAGGTCGGGCCAGTAAGCGAAAAGTTCTAGATTTGAGTCCTACTATCTGAGGCAGTTGATCGAATGGCGTGTCTCCAAAAGATGTGTTGTGACGTTTGATGAGGCTGCGGAGCGAGCGCTTGAGGGAGGAGCTACATCTACACCTACTGAAGCTATTCGGTTTATTTATCTAAAAGTACCTGAGTATGTTAATAGCTTGACTTACGATTTCTTTTTCAGGTTCAGGATGGAGCAGTCAGCTTTCAACACCTCCTCCCCCTACGCTTGTAAGTGCAAGGAGAACTGTCTCCCCGATGGCTTCGTCGACGTGTCGAATTGTTACTATGGTAAGTGCTAATGATGAAATCAACCGCTTTAAAATTAAAATTGAGTTCGATTCCTACCTTACGCAGTTCGATTTTTTTAAGTTATTTTAAAAATATTTAGATCAAGAGGCGACACTTAACGCCAGAAAAAATTTAGTAACTATCTTTTTCTACATTACCTACTTATAAAATCATTAACAACTATCTAGACTAGAACTAGATTGGAAGAGTTCCAACTCTCCAACCAACCTAGAGCATGATAGGATTTTTAGACTTTTTTAATTATAGACAAATTGATTCTAAAGTAAATTTTTAATACAAGAGGACAAACCAGTTTCTTAACCTTCATGTTATATTCCAGGATTCCCTATTGCACTATCGAAGCCCCACTTCCTGGACACAGACCCTCAGCAAAAGAGTTACTATGAGGGCATGAATCCTGATCCTGAAATACATAGCTCTGTCTTGGACATGGAACCGGTAAGTGCACACATCATCATCATCATCATTTTCAGCCATAGGACGTCCACTGCTGAACATAGGCCTCCCCCAATGATTTCCACAAGGGTTGGTTGGTGGCGGCCTGCATCCAGCGCCTTCCCGCTACTTTTATAAGGTCATTGGTCCAACTTGTAGGTGCACACACAACATGATACCAATACTTTTGTTTCCAAGATCTGCAGCTTTTACAAAGCCACTAGCTATTTTCTTAGCTGTGCTTAGCTTACTCAATCATTTTAACCGAATATTATTAGGTATTTTGTTCAGCTCAGCAAGATTAAATACATTTTTTGACCGCTCTAATTTTGTGCTTCTTGCAGACTCTGGGAGTGCCTCTGGCATTATCATCAAAGATGCAGGTGAATTTAGCAGTCAGGACTTCCTCTGGGAACCCAATTACCAGGCCATTCAAGAACAAAGTGGTTCCTATGCTTTGGCTTTCTTTGGTAAGTGTTTTTTTAACTTCCTATGCTTGTGCTACGGGTTCACCGTAATAGTCGAGCAGTGTATTGGGAATCGAACCCACGTTCCTCATTCAACCCAACATCCAACGTCATTGTAGATTGTTAAGAGGAATTTGATGTTAAACATAATACCAGTGGTCGTGACTTGCTTTTCTCTCTAGAGTTTTCTTNAAAGATTCTAAATAAAATGGTTTAGGGTTGTTTTTATCCCAAATACATTATATTAATTTCGTAGTCTTGTCGAATTACTAGTTCTCTTGATATTGTTACATTGTATTTCTCCTTCACAATTTTACTTTTATTGTTGTACCGAGACTGATTTCACTGAAACCCTGAACAGTTGGTGCTAACCCGCTGGCTGTTCAATATTAGGTATGGATACAATACTTAGGTGTCCCAGATTTGACATTAACAGGAGGGTGCTACTATAACAGCTGGGTTATTATTAGTTTAGATTTTTGCCACGTTGGACAAAACTGGTGTCCCATATTATGATTATGACATTTACAAGAAGGCGCTACTATCAATACTGAATTTTAGATGTATAAAATCTGTCGTAGCGAGAGAAACAAAGTCTGTATTGTGTTTGTTTCGCTCACAGCCCATTCACTGTGGCCGATCCGTTCTCATTAAATTTGAATTGAGTACATCAATGAACGATCTCATTGCCACCTTCCAGATACGGCCTCCCCGTGAACTTCCAAGCCGTAGTGTTGGTTCCCGCCCGCAAGAGCGTGAAGAAGCTACGTGACGTGCTGCAACAACTCTACGCACATCTGGACCACTCCGCACAGCACCACGGATCCAGTGCGCAGGACGTAAGTACACCCTAGCCTGTAGTGTACCACCCTAGGCTGCAGTGTACCACCCTAGCCTGCGGTGTACCACACTAGCTTGTAGTGTACCACCCTAGCCTGGAGTGTACCATCCTAGCCTGTAGTGTACCACCCTAGCTTGTAATGTACTACCCTAGCCTGCAGTGTACCACCCTAGCCTGCGGTGTACCACCCTAGCCTGCAGTGTACCACAGTACCACTAGCCTGCAGTGTACCACAGTACCACTCTAGCCTGCAGTGTACCACAGTACCACTCTAGCCTGCAGTGTACCACAGTACCACTCTAGCCTGCAGTGTACCACAGTACCACTCTAGCCTGCAGTGTACCACAGTACCACTCTAGCCTGCAGTGTACCACAGTACCACTCTAGCCTGCAGTGTACCACAGTACCACTCTAGCCTGCAGTGTACCACAGTACCACTCTAGCCTGCAGTGTACCACAGTACCACTCTAGCCTGCAGTGTACCACAGTACCACTCTAGCCTGCAGTGTACCAAAGTACCACTCTAGCCTGCAGTGTACCACCCTAGCCTGCAGTGTACCACCCTAGCCTGCAGTGTACCACCCCAGCCGGTAGTGTACCATCTTAGGGCACTAGGATGTTTGCCCGATCGCGAACGTCGTTCTGCAAATGACGCGAACGATGCGATACACTGACAATCATCGATTGCATCGATCGAATTTCCAGCCAGGATAGAATTCGCGCTACGATAAAATCGTATAAATAAACGTATATAATATACGTATAAACGTATGAGCTTATCGTCTTAACTCGATAAAATGACTCAATAAGATTTTATCATAGCGCGCATCCTAGGGTTACTTTTTTAATCTCGGGCATCCGTCAGTCTATAAACTTTACATTCCTAGTCTTTATCCCATAACTAGTCTTTAATAACTTTGCCGGGGCCGGACACAGATGCTGCAAATTATTATTGATGATTAATAGTACCAATCTTAATATTTTGTTATCTGTATAAATCTGTAGAGCGGAAGGTTTGTGATTCCTAAACGTAACACCCGACTGATGCGCAGAAAAAGGTAACTGTCAGTCAGTTGTGTCATGTCAAGTGTGAGCAAGCGGCTACGAGGTTATCTTTGAAAGCGTATTGAGTTTGGTGGAACGTTAAATTGTAGGGAAAGTGATTGTCAACCATCCAACATATTATCTCCTTGCCCGCTAACCCACGCCAATGGAGATTCCACCCCTAGAGTTCCTTCTGATAGAGACCCAGTGCCTTTAACTTAAGTTTTATTTTGTCAACAAAATTAATAAATTCGTTACTATTTTTTCCAGAGCGCAGAACTGGCCGGGCTCGGCTTCGGCCAATCGGAATACTACCCGTACGTGTTCTACAAGATCAACATCGACATGATAGAGAAGGCGGCCTAGGCTGCACGCGGCTATTACTGTTAGGTAAGTAACGGTACCGTTATAACGGCGTAGCGTTATCGGTTAATAAGTCTGTCCTCTTAAACAAAGTAGCATGTTGTTATGACAAACGACTATTACTGTTAGGTGAGTAACGCTAACGTTATAACGGCGTACCGTTAACGGTTAATGAGACTTCTTCTGTCCTTTTACACAATTAACATTGGTGGCAATTTGAACTTCGATAGCGCTTCACGGAGTAGATTAGTCAATAATATTGCAAGAAATCTATATTTATTGTAGATAATTTAAAACTCGATTACATCATTCATTTGCTGACACCAAATACAAAACATGCTATTTTATCGACATTATGGCTTTGCAGTTTGTGGTATTGTTAAATGTTATTAGTAACGTTACTGGATAACTGTGTGTTTGTTTCTTGCTAAAAATCTTTCCTTATCTGTCGTGTAAATTGATTGTTTTATTAATTTCAGGTATATATTTGTTACCAGGTTGCGCATAGCTCTGCCGGAGGCCCTAAGCAATAGTTGCAATCTTCGTTGTACAATATATTGTTTTATTTCACAAATATCAAATTGTAAACACAAATTATATTTTACCAAACCCTTGGTTCCCTTGTAAAAAAAATCGTATATTATATATTTCCAATATATTTTTCTATGTACAGATTTTTTGATGTTTTAATAATCTACATTTTGATTTTTTTGACATTTTAATTTTGTGTGTTAAATATTATGAAGCAGGTTGTTGAAATGGGAGTTTGTCCTGTTTATATGTATGTTATTTATAAATAAATAAGATGCCATTGAATAGAAGTTGTAACGCAATAATTCTCTGTGTAAAAGCTTTGCTTGAAACGGTTTACTTGAAATTCTTGTAAACGTCACAACATAATTTATTTCCAGTATTATTTAGTTGCGTTCGACACAGTAGTCTAATGTATATCAATCCGATGGTAACTGTAAAATAAATGTTCAATAAAATAATTATATTGGAGTTAATGAAATGCAAAAGCTATGTAAATAAGAACATTCCTCATTATAACTCGTGTAGTACATAATAAAAATATTATTCAAGTTACTGTTTCTTGTGTGTTTTATTTGTGTTACCTAAATTACTTCAAGGCGAAATATTTCTAAAGTCTGGTCGCCGAGCACGTAGAATTTCGTCCAATGACCCCAAGCTACCCATCCTTATCGCTCAAACACTCACTGCGGCCGCCCGTCGCACATTCGCGACAGCAATATAAATACGTGCCAGCGAAAAGGATGGGTAGCTTGGGGTCATTGGACGAAATTCTACGTGTTCGGCGACCGGACTTTAAGGACTTTGCTTGTATAGTAAGAACCTTAAGCTGTTATGTGGGAGAAAGCTCAACCACTGTTCAACCAATAATGTGGTCTGATCATCTGGCAACTGTTATTTATTTATTATCAGAAAATGTATGTTTACAGACAGGTCCAAAACACATACATATAATATAATTAATTTACATTTAGTTGCATGTCATAAATTAGGATTACCATGTCAAATCAAATACAAAAATAAAATACATTATCATTAATATGGTCATTAAATACAAGTCATAGCTCCAGAGACAGGCGTCCAAGGAAGAACATAATGTAAAACAGTCAAGTCGACACAAATCATTGCAGTCAGAAATNAACCGGCAGACAGTGGTGACTGAGTTTGTTGCGGCGCTTCTTCTCAGCACTTGCCAAATGTTTGTCTCGAAGCGCTGGTAGGGCAAAAAAAGAATGAGACATGTATAGGCTCCTTAAGAGCATTTGACGATTTGCAAGAACTAATTTAATTAGTCTAAACAAATAAAGATGATTTGATTTGATTTTGATTTTGACGTGCTCTCTCCTGTCACGGCTTATACTGAGCAGATGCCATTTTGGTGCGTGTACTCTGTTTTTTTACTGTTTATGTTGTTATTTATTTGTAATGCTTTTAATACTCGCATCAAATAAATACTATCTTTCTTCTCTTTACAGTACTGTAAGGAACCTCCCCCACCAGTTTTAACGCTCTTACAACTGCGTCTCGTCATCGCCCCACCCCTGATCATCACAATCGAAGTTCTTCTGTTCCTAGTCGGGGCCTACCTTGGCATCCACGGCTTCTATAGAACATGTAGGCCACAGTACACCTTCATTGAAGATGGAGACAAGAAGAAAAGCGTTGGGAATGTTGCGGTTTCCAATGTTGCTGAGAACGCAACATTTGAAGACGATGTTTTGGCAAAAGAAGCAGTGTCTTTATTATCAATCAGGGAAGAAGAGGACTTACCGAACCTTATTATTGATACGTGATGTGACAGCAAATAACGTGTTTATGTGACGGTTATAAAACTTTGAATCAAAAAATTGCAGTGCTCAAATATTTTTAATCGGGGTTTTAAAATTCTTTTTAAAAGGTGATTTCATCTTGCCAATTAGGTACGCGCTGTTTTGGTTAAAAATGCTTTATTATTAAGACATTGGTGTGGAGGGTTCAGATAAAAGATAATTTTGGGAAAATATTAGATATTAAAAATACGTTAATTTCGTTAGTGGATTTGTACAATATCGATCAATTTTGCATTTATTTGATAATATTTCGATCACCATGATTTAAAATTATTACGAAATTCATCAAAATTTAAGTTACCATTGTTTATTTATGAAAATAAGTAGTAATTGGGGAATATAATAAAAGAGGGGTTAAATGGTGTTATAAAAATAATTTTATGCGTTAAAACTAAGACTTCTTGATAATATTCTAAAATGTACTTATTAGTAAAGATAGAATAACGTGAGACTTATATTTTATTGACTATTGCCATGATAAGTTATTATTTTAGATTATTATAATGTAATGTAAAAAGATACTAGATCAAGGTAGACAAACATAATAATTGAGTAATCTTGGTGGCAATATTATTATAAGTCATACATAACTATTCCATTATAATTTTTATATTTTTGTATTTATTACTTTGTTTTACAGAAATTATCCGTAGAATCTTCAGTTGTATGAAGATAGTTAGGGGAAGGTATTTTTATTTAAGTACTTTGTAAATCAAAATTAAATGGCCACATAGTTTACAATACTGTAAACAAATGCAAGTGAATTCTTCCGTTCTTTATATTGATTGGTAGGTGATTCCAAGAAAACCGTAACAAATTCAAGCAGTGGCCTCAGTCCGAGGCTATGTGACCTGGCACCTAAATGACACAATATCAGTCCAAGTTCATCGAAATCGAAATGTATTTATTCTGTTGCATAATATTTGTTTACTTGTATGTGAAGATATTTTTAACACTCGTACGAGTCACAATTTTGTGTGCAAATGGTTACGTATTCGTAAGTTAATTTAATAATATAAAAATTATGTTGCTTAGAGCATTTAAAAAATATAAAAGATTAACGTTTGTCGCACTTTGTCATTGTAATTGTTGCGTTTTTACAACAAAAATTTATGGGAAATTAATAATTTTCTTCTTCTTTTTTGATGATGTTGGCAATACACGTCGAGGTCGACTTGATTTGTGCCATTTTCAAGTTTATAGGTGATACAAGTTACAAAATGAGATCAAGTAATGATAATATAATGAAGGATGATAGATGATACCCCTTCCCACCCTTTGAGTCTCAGTAAAGTTGTGGTGCTTTACTGAGATCTCCTATGGACAACTTGAGAGAACCAGAAGAATCACGATGCACTGTTTTGCTTCACTCGCCCACACTCATGCACGTTCACGAACACTTAATGGTTAATAATCCACCATTATTACACATTAATAGTCGCCCAAACACGAATTTGAGGAAATAAAACAAAACCGCTAACATGACGCTTCAGATTCCCGCCAAGAAGTCATTAATAATTTTGTAAATTCATTACAACATAATATGCACATTACTTCTTCCCCTAATATTTAGTGAGTAACTAATAATTTAAGGCAATGTGATATTAGACTTTTAGATTAATATTAATTGTTAGTGCTGTAAATAATTTGTAAATAAAAAACACTGGTGTCTGTTTTAGTTAGGATATTGACATGGAAATAAAAAATATTTTTATATAAACTGGTTTTATTCATCTTTAATTTAAGATAGGATCTGATTCTTTAAACATTTACATGTAATTTTGAGATTTGCGGAATCACTACCTTAAAAGTACAACTTAAAATATTTGTAATTTACAAGGTAAAACTAAATGTATCTCTAAAATACTCAACAAAAGTTAATTTATATGTAATTAATTCAATCACAGATCTTTGAGTGGTTATAAGAAAGTTTTTGAATATAAACAGAAAATCTTATTTGCAACTAAATACTGCCGAATTGAAATTATGTATAAGTTTTATAATAAGTTACTATATCAAGATAATTACAACTAAATAACAGACTAGACATTATATTTACAAATATGGTAAAGACATGGTTAATATAAATAGATAACCAAGGTAAATAAACATTTAACTATATTATTACCTAATACTAAAAAAGAAATTGTACTCCAATGGCAAATATTCAAATTATTTTTCGTTTTCACATCTCTGAAGTTATCCAATGTTTTTTTAAATGGCAAGTTTTTGAACATCAACAATGGAAATATTATTTCTTAAAAATATATTTAATTATTTTATTTCAGGTATTTAAACAGGTAAGTATTGGTAACTATGTTAAACTATTTTTTAAGCTGGTGTTTTATCACCTATAAGGTGACAATCAATACTTCTTTCAATGGTATCTAAAGGTGACATAATTAAACAGTTTTCCTACAGAATATTGCGTAATCTTCTCTGCCAATCAATATTTTCCAGGACTTACGTAAACGATAAAGCATTTACTAAAAGCTTAAATCTTGCTATGGCCGATCTTTATACTGTCACATTGATAACAAATCCTGATTAATTCATTCATGAATCTACAACATACCAATTGCCAATTTGAAAGTGTCCGTGACAGACTCTCTGCTCTACAAAAATGCTCTTGATACGCATTTGTCACTATTATCATATCATCCAGGTAGGCTTATTTGTATGTAGCGTACACATGGGTATAGATCCAAGACACATAATGCGCTACATTGGTGTACACGTCTGGCACTCCCCGCCTCGCACATCCAGACCCGAAGGAGGTCAGTCCTCGAAGCTCCCAGCGTCCTCTCGATCTGCACTGGAGAGGCCCTCCGCTGTCACCCTGAAAATAAATTAAAGAGCAACTCTTTCCATTAGGTTTCCTTAACCGGTTGGTGGATGAAAGTGGACTTATTCCTCGAAGTTCTACTAAGGGCTGAATTTACCATGATCGGTTCACTTTTAACTGAAGAATAAACCTTGTCTCTTTGTTATATTTGCCATACTGAAACTGTAATGTGCCAAAATTATTCTTCAGTTAAAAGATATCCGACGGTAAAATCAGCCCTAAAAGTTTTATACTGTTTTTGCAAGTATTTTCATATCTGTACCAATGTCCGTGGTCGCTAGGTACGTGGTACCAGTAGGAGTAGTCCTAATATTTATGTATGTATTTACAAAAATAGTAGTTGTATTCATATTCGCTGGGTGCGAAGTACTAGGTGGGGGGGACATAATCTATCGCAGCGCTCATGGTGGTCAAAAGTAGAAATAATGTTAGCTCTGTCATCAGATGTATCTGTCAATGGCAAAGCGATTCTACATAATACATTTTAATATCATTAATTAATCGCATGAAAAGGGTCCTACTGGGAACTTAAATAAAAGAGTGGACTGTATTTCGATAGGGCTGTTTTAATAGCCGTTTACAATTTGGAAATAACTAAACTATACAACGTGGTAGTACAAAAATGAGTCACAGTAGTTGTTGTGCACAGATGTTTGCCTTATGATGAGAGCGTGAATTATTGAACTCTGCCCTTGTTTTGTTCTTTATTCTTCTACATCTCGGACTTGTCCAGCCAATACCAACAACTTTCCTTTAAATACGGTTTGTGGTTGGAATTTGATATTGTAACTCTCACAAACCCGGTCTTCAAAACGATACTCATTTCGATCTGAAAACGATATTTAATTTATTACTAGCGATACAGAAACATTTAAATATATTTACTGTTATATAATGAAACCGTTAAAGTAGCTTTTTCTTTTTGTTTTACTGTAAAACTACAACTATAAATGAAGTAAACAAACCCTGACACAATCAAAATTAAACACACTTTTTGGACTTACCTCATTTGATTTGAATGACCAAAATGATTTCAAAACCTTTTTTCCACCCAAATCGTGGTATCACAACAATTTATTAGTTGAAAATATTTGTTATTTTTTCATTTCGATATTTTTTCACAAATATACGACCTAAATGTCAATGTGACAGAGCCCACAAAGTTGTGGACGCTAGTTGGCGCTGTAATCGTGCACGGAGCCAATAGGTACCTCCAGTTATCTGTATTACAAAAAATGAGATAATATAACTTACGTTACATACTTAACAGAAAATGAACTCATTACACAAATAAATTAATCGTCAAATTAATGATGAACTAAAAGGCTTTTAAAATAAATAAATGCTGTTAAATAATTCAGAATTTGCAGTAACTTTTTTCATAATAAGCATTATTAGCTAATCTAAAACGATAATGATAAAATATACGAGTATTTTACGTTACATCTAAGCATACTTGATCTTTTTATTTAATAAAATTTCAGTTTTTACGTTATGACATGCACACCGAAAGTTTAATTAATCGTACTATATTATTATCTAGACTAGCTCATTATTTAACCAGATGAGCTAACAAAATACTTGTTGAAAAGAAAATATTGAATTGAAAGTTCATAATTCATAAGCATAACACTAACAAACTGGATACTTGAATATAATGAAATATCGATTTATTTAGATCAATTTTAATCATAATATTAATTTTAAACCTTCATGATTGACATTTAATTTTGTAATGAGATCATTCAAGATTAGAAACTTCATCAATCAAAATCGGTATCGACTTATTTTAATTGTATTTGGATTAATTACAAATTATTATGACCAACTTTCTTCTTTGAGACTGTCATAATATTCCATTAGTTTCTTTTATTTGAATCCTATGTTAATTTTTATTGTTAGTTACTTTTCAATACTTACCACACAGGCTCCAGTGCTGCCATCTGTGCTACCAGCGCACAAATGCCCCTCATTCAAGGGTAAAGTTAAGGAATATCTATCCCTGCAAATTCTTAACGGAAGAACTGGCACTTCTGCTTCCAATAACACATCTGTCAAAGTCCCATTCGTCTGTTCTCTCCCCCAACCTGTAGCATAACACTCATCCTTAAAGTCTAAACCATTGCTATCATCGATAAACGGGTCTATTTCTTCACCAAACATTAACTTTTTGTCACTTCTATCATTCACATTCACTTTTGGAACGTCTTTGGCTAACTGATTCTTAATAAGTCTCACTACACTATCTAAAGTGGCACTGTCGTACACAATATCACTATTTTCATTGTCACTTCTGTATAGTTCTTCGTTTTTGTCGGATTCTTTCTTGCTGTCGTTGGCGACACGGACGTTGTACCGCAAGTTCTTGTGTTTTTTGGTGAAACCGGAGAATAAACTCTTGGTTAGATTCCCCAGTTTCTCCAAATACTTTACAGCAGTATCTGGGTTGGGTTTGGGTGGTTTGTGGGTCTTCTTCTTTACAGGTTCAGGACTGGTCTCGGGTCTCATGAAGAAAGCGGAGCCTTTCTCGTTATAGTTGGAGACGGGAGGCTCGAAGGGCGGGAGGCAGATGGTGCGGATCTTGCTGCCGGCGCTGACGTCAGCTGCTTTTGTCATCTTCATGAGTGCTGAAATAGATAAGATAATGCTTGATTACTGTCTGTGTAATGTATTTACAGACTGTTGAGAATTACAGGTATTCAAAGGAGCAATTATTCAAATACATTGTATGTTGATTAATATTATAAATATTCAGTAATTCCATAACCTTGATCATGATCTAATTAGAGATTCTAATTTCAATTATTGTAAGTTACTGCAACTTTTGAATATTTTCTTCAATGAAGATTGTCTATAATCATGTTTATTTTGTTCCTCTTTTCTTAGAGACTCTAATCCAATTCATACCGATGTCATGCTGGTAGTTGTGGAAGCGGTGATGGAGCACAATCCTCTCGATAGGTACGTAGGATCCCTTCTGTTCCGCGCGGTCCCACTCTCCCAGCACTGCTGTCCACAGGGCTGGCACTGGCAGGTTGAAGAGCTCACTGGAATTCAAAGTGGAGTGATTTAAATAAAGATGAGTGTGACTTCATAAGTGCCAAAATACTGTTCAAAATTGAATTTTTTTTTTGACTAAACAGTAAAAATATTTTCTAAATAAAATGTAATGTGGTTTCACGCTGTAAAGAAAGTTCATGATTAACAAACAAATACAGACAGTTTTTTTAAGTTTATCAGACAACTTTGGACCTTGACATAATATTCTCATTTTATCATCACCATCAGCACACTGCTGGTCTGGGTAAACTTCTCCCAAATACTCGCAATATTAGGGAGGTTTTTCGAATTCGGCTTTTTGCATCCAGTTTTTTCCACCAAAATTTCATGAGTCCTCACTCTAACACAGCTGGATAGCTTCCTACACAACGCTTGCAGTCTCAGCTCAAGAACTCTTCGTTAGTGATTGTTCTATTCAACATGCTATGCTAAGTTCTGTACAGAGGGTGCAATACTTATGGATGCAGTGTGCGGTGGTGAGCAACCAGAGCGGGTGCACCAGCACGCCTCCACACCAGTGCCCGATCAGCCCGTAGTTTGGGTGCAGGAGTTGTAGAGACACCTGGAAACAGACATTTAGATATCAGAGTTTTAAAGATTTTTATATTTCCTTCTTAGTATTTTTTATGCCGATCATCATCTTTATTTCAGTAATAGTTCACGCTAGACTAGACTTGACCCTATTTCAAGGAGAGATAATAATATAATGCATTAGGATCTCACGCTTCTTATCTGCAGCCTCTCCCAGCTATTTTTTAATTATTTTTTTCCGCAATTGCACCTGATGATAAGTGAGATGCAGTCAAGAGAGGTACATATTTCTACACTATCGCCTTGAAGAGGCCTGGATTAATAGTGTTCAAGAAACACACCATCTTCATAAGGTCGTCGGTTTATCGAGAGCGACTTCCTTCAATACGTTTGTTGCTGTTGTTTTCTTGATAGTTTTGTTGAAGCAACAATGATATTTTCCAATGGACCTACCTGCCAAGGCCAGGCCCCTCGCTTGGACTCGCGGCCCCTGATGATGCGCAGCTGGCCGGCCGACCTCTCTCGCGGCTGTCTCGTGTGCCGCCGGAGAGATACGCCACATTCTGAAACAGAAATAGTGGAGAAGTTACTGTTTGTTTTACAAAAGGCACGTTCACAATAATGACCAAATGAGGTTCACGAAAAAGGTTTTAACAAAGCGTTGGATGCAGATCGCAGGCGATAACAAACGGCTAATCTGAAAATCATTGGGGGAGGCCGATATTCAGCAGTTGAAGTCCTGGTGGCTGAAGTGATGTCGATAGTGATAAATAATGGCGCAGTCGTCGTCGTCGTCGTCGTCGTTTCAGCTGAAAGACGTCCACTGCTGGACAAAGGCCTCCCCCAAGGATTTCCACAATGGCGCAGTACTAAAATTAAAATTAATGCTACACATTTCGCAGCCCCTGTGAAATGTTTGGAGTGGGCAGCGAAGAACTGGTTATCGTGGAAATCCTTACGGAAAGACTTTTCAGCACTAGACATCTTTTAGGTGAAAATAACGAACAAAAATATTAATCCTGATCGTCGTAATAAAATACTAATCGTTAAAGTTAAATCATTGAGCATTCACGAAAAGCAATAAAACGTCAAATTATTAAGTAATACATACTTCTGAATAATTTTATTTGAAGTAAAATACATTGTAACATGTTGATGTACCTACATATAATCGAGCAGTCATGTATTATGTTGTTTCAAATAAACATAATATAAATGCGTGTTACTGGCCTTTTGCGGGTAATAATGTATATTACACTAATGAGAGCCTGTACACGCGATGTACTTACACTCCGGCTCAATAACAACTGCATATTATTTGTTTAACAAATGTAACGACAAATCGATTGTCGTTTTTATTAATGTTACAATAAATAAAAACCAAGTATAAATTGTCAGTACTATCGGTGACAGTGTTAACAAATTAACCTAATTTTAATGTTTGCTATTATTTTCATCAAATGGTGATTCTTTTTGATAGAACGAGACGACATGTCCACTTGTTACAAAAAATAAGTTATGTAATGTATTTTTCTGTTATGAAATAATACAGTTTTATTTACATTTTCAGTCCTTCGTCGATTAGTTAGACTGCCGATAGTGATTAAAATAAGGCTGAGCCATCTTCCTTTAATTTTAACAAACATCCTAAATCTGTCAAACTCTATATAAAAAAGATCGTTATAGTTATAGTTGAAGTTAGGTGGTGCAACTCAGCCTAACAATATCAACAGTTTATTATTCCGCAAGTCTACAACTCCAACTGTACTACACTCTATAATGATAATGTATGCAAAAAGCAGCAGTGATCCATCCATACACGTCAATTAACGTCAGCTAGAGCCCCAAACGCGCGTGACGGCTTTTTGCGGTGTCTGACATCCGCGGTGTCTGACATCCGCTATGTCTGGCATCCGCGTCGTGCCGGACGTCGGGGGCTTCAGGAACTGAAACGTTTACTTTGTAAAGTGAGGTTTGCTATGTGTGAATGATTACGAATAAAAAATCAGTCATAGAAACGTGTTTTTCAGTAGCGTTAACTGGTAATTATTACTATCATTAACTAGCTTTCCGCCCGTGGATTCGTCAGCGTGAAATTTTGTCTGTCACAGAAAAACTTTACCGCGCGCGTCCCTGTTCCAAAAACCGGGATAAAATCTATCCTGTGCCCTTTTCCGAGACTAAAACTATATCTATGCCGTTCATTAAAATCGCTTCAGTTTAGGCGTGAAAGCGACTCACAGAGAGACAGAGTAACTTTCGCATTTATGATATTAGTATTTGTTCTAAGTTCACTCGTGTATATTATTTTAACATTAATTACTGAATTTTAAGTTCGTGCCTAAGTATAATAAATTGTTAACAAATGTTTATTCAATTTTTTTAGTATTGAGCTTATACTTTGATAAGATAAGATAAGATACTTTGAGCATTTTCAATTCTTTTTTGTGAAATGAAATCTTGACAGCCAAAATCGTAATATACTTTTGTTTTGGTTACACGTAACTATTTATGTAACAGTTTATATTTATATTTTATTTGATAATCCTAGAACAGTTTTAAATATCAGGATAGATAATTGTAACTTCCGCAAAGGAGTCACGTGACGTGCTACTTTGTTAAGTAATGAAATACCAAACAGTTTACACGGCAAGTTATTAACAATCATGACGTCACAGCCGGTAAATATAGCATCTTCTGTCACGGGAATAGGTGCGATTTTGCAACAAAAAAAAATAATTTGAAGTGCTGAGCTGTCTTCAAAGAAAATAAATAGCAAGGAATTATTCAAGAAAACTTTTAACACGCTGCGCGCGCGGCGGTGGGCGGGGCTTGTGTCTATATTTGACGTTAAATTATTGGAACCACTTGTCAAGTGAAATGTAACGCTATATTAGCGTCCTTCCTCTTATGTTTATTGAAAAAATACTGGCAAAATGGTTAAAGCAAGCCTTAGAAGTCTTGTTATTCTGTTTTGGAACTTTTTTACTTGTTTAATTTTATTTGGTGAGAGAAAAGATGAAAACTAAAAAATACAATTATTACAGTAGAGCGATACAATGTATTCAAAGTATAAAAAAAAAGAACTCAGTTGACATTCTCTAGTTTTATACACAAAACCTTATCAGCAACTTATGCTGCCATTTAGCGTCTATTATTGAATTTAGATTTATTAAATTTAGATTTATATTATTCTAAAATCAGATCGACAATAGAATCCTACAATTGCTAAAGGTTTGGACTACAGGGGTTTGATTCTAACACATATGACTGACACATTCACTTAACAGTTACAAATTAAGTCACCTTTACATAACACTTTCAGACTGAATTCTTTACCGCAACCTTTATAGAGTCAATAGAGCAATTTCTCTGTTACTTTGTGTGCGCACGCGCCTTTTGTCGACTCATGAATATTGATGTATGTTGCAACAGTTGCGCAACACGAGGTTAGAATGACAACCACAATAAATGAAACATGTAGAGTACTAGTCGATATTTTTAAGGCATTAGAAGAACGTTGTATGACTGAGAAATGACGCATTACTATTCATCATCATCATCATTTCAACCACAGGACGTCCATTGCTTTCCAGATTGGCAGGTTAGTAACCCACAAGGTGGACAGATGACCTGTAAAGGTTGCTGAATGCAGGCATCTTATTAGTACCTAGTTATTTAAATTCAGTGACATTACTTGTGAACTATTTATTGCTTATTTTCTTCGTGTTAAAATAATGTCTGACTTTACGAGCCGGATGATGTTTCAATTGGGATGTTTATAACGTACCTTTCTAAATACAGGATCATCTCATTACTAATTCATATTATTCAAAGCGTAGAAAAATCCTAGACCTAAAATTGTTTTGTTTAAATAGCTAATAAAGATTATACATACCTAGTTGTCTTTACCTATGACTAATGCCCGATTTCACCATCAATCCCTAATTTTTAAGTGAACCCTATGAAAACAAAACAGTTACCTGTTATGTGTTACGGCTTACCATAGGGGTCACTTCAAAATTAAGGATTGATGGTGAAAACAAGCATAAGTATGCCTATACGTCTTACTGCATGGCACAGGAGTCACTTCAACTGTGGCGCACAGAATACATACAAAAATTGGGGTGGCTCAAATGTGAGTATTTCTATTGTATTTTTTCTTACTAAGTTACTTTATGCCGCTCACAAGCAATAGTCCGAAGCCACTACCTAGCCATAACTATACCATACATAAGTAATCATATTTTATTTCGTAAGTTCAACCCGAGCGCGATCGACATATTATTGCGTCACATCGATCCGCAGTGGAAGTGCACCATTATGGTGATGGGATGTTGATGAGGTGCATGTGCAACATTAGCTTTCGTCGGCGTTGATTCTGCTCGGGTTTGTCGGGTTCTGTCCAAGATATTATGCATAATGTCATGTTGAGTAAGAGGATCAGTGAAGTAGCAAATTACTTACAGGGCATTGTGCACTCCTAGATTGCATCTCACTTAACACCAGGTGCGATTGTGGTCAAATACCTGCCTTGTCCTGCATAAAAAATGATTTCCGGAATAGTTACTGTATATGATGTTGCTGCTTCTTACGTATTGCATCAAAAGACATGCCATGCCAGTTTCCTGCAGTGAGGGTGTAAGTAATTCTTGCTGATACCTATTTGGATTTTTTGTATTTCCGTGAGATTTGTAGAGTAGTAAATGTGCTTTGCAACCATCTTAGGTCACGCTTAACATTTCATTCCTTTTTATTAAAATTATATTCTCATTCTTATTTATTTCATTCTAAGAGTTAGATGGTGTCTTTTCTTTTCTTTTCTTTTCTTACTCTTCCATGCAAGGAAATCCATCTTTATATGACAGTAATCTATGCATTCTCGATTATAGCTACGAGTAGGTATGTTGTTTTCAGCGATAAATCCACTGTTTACCATAATAGCCCATTAATTTTCAAACAGAATTGTCCCCTCAGTAATTCATCACACTTCCACCTGTCATCCTAGCAATTACGAAAGCACCTTCCCTCCATAGTGCGTTATAATCAGAGACGTTTCGATAGGCCTTTGTTTTGTTACATTTGAGCCCAATGACTGGAGATTGGAACAAGAAGTTACAATTTAACGGCCTATCAAGTTACATTGATCGGTTTGAATGATTATCACGTTTTACATTGTTACTATGATCACACTAGACAGGGGTCGGCAAGCTTTTGTAAGAAGTCAATATGCAAAAAAAACCACGTCTTTATTCGCAATTAAGTTTTTACCGAAATGAAATATTATGTAGGTATTCCTTGGGAACTCTTCGAAACTTAAAATACCACGGAAACATACATTTAGTTGTGAAAGTTGCGTCAAAAACGGTTCAGGAAATGCAACGGGTAAACGGATAAAGCAGATTATAAAAAAACTTTGTAACATTTCATTTTTCTGCTTACAAGATTTGTGAACCATACTAGAGTTTAATCAAAACATGAAGGCTGAGTTGCACTAACTTATTTTAACCGTAATTATAATAATGACCGGTGTTTTTTGTATGAAGTTTGACAGATTTTTGTCGCTTGTTAAAGTTAAAGTAAGATGGTGTAACCCAGCCTAAGCAAGCAGATAGCTGCTGTCAATGACAGCCAATAATTGCAAGTTAAAATAGGTTTATAAACCGCGTATTGATATTTTGTAAAACATTCGTAGGTAGATACTGTAAACGTTTAATATGTCCAGGACCAAAAAAGGAACCAACATTGTAAGATATTTTTTACAGTTCCCAACCCATTGGAAGAGAGAGTGAGAATATCTTTTACATCGATAGCAAACCAATAAAAAACAATAGCGTTCAAACGGCTAATCATTGTCAGCAATGACGTTATTATTGAGTCCAGTTGTTTAATCGAAGATCGGCATTTTATCGAGCCCAATTAGGCAGGCTTGTGCTTCCGTCGGCGATACCATCGGTTGCGACCTGGATATAACTTTGAGGTACTAATAGAGGAAGATGCAGCGATAATTTGGAAAAAATAAAGTTGCCATTATGTTTGTATTTAAAATTGTTTTAAACTTGCATCGGTGGATTGAATCCCATTGGGCCCGAATGTAAATGTCATCAATATTGGTACAAGCTCTTGCAAATATCATAAATTCAGTAATCATAGTAATATACCTATTAAAGTGTTAGCCAATTAGATGTGTTTCGAGTTTTTTTTTTAATAAAGATTATCAATAATTTGTTATTTCACAAATTACTAATACTCCCGATAACCCCTCGTACTAAGCTAAATATGCTTGTATCACGCTCACCACAATAGTCGAGCGGCGGCGGGGACCGAACCCGCGTTCCCCGGATCATGAGTCGGCCAGTCCGACCCCTTCACCGTTCGGCTATCGTGACTTTAGTTTGAGTTGAGAGTGATGTTACTGACATTGTATATTTTGTGGATGGCTTGAAATTTTATTGATACGATTACAAGATTTGATAAACAAGAACATCGTTATTCAGGAACTTTTTTGACTGATGTCCAATAAAATGATCAAATTAGGTATAAGCTGTAAAACCCGCTTCAGAAAGTGGGTAAAATTGGGACAGTAGACCTGAAACTCCAAAATACTATGGTAGAGAGAACAGCAATATCATTTTATATTGAACCCGCATAACTTGACTCAAAATAAGATTCCTGCCTATAAAAGTAGGATTACTTTTATAACGGTTGATATCTACTTAGGAAGTTAGTTAAGTGTCCTAATAGCAAACAGTGTTTTACTAATAACAATCAATAACGTTTTTTCAAGTAACCTATAGCAAAAAAAACCACTATCCACAACTGCAATGTTTATGTACGTACAATGTACATACTACGACACTAGGCGATACCTTAAATCAGTCAAAGCAACCGTCAATTCCAAGCCTTCTCAAAATCAACCACAAAATAAATCTATACTAATATTATAAATGCGAAAGTAACTCTGTCTGTCTGTCTCTCTTTCACGCCTAAACCACTGAACCGATTTTAATGAAATTTGGCATAGAGATAGTTTGAGTCCCGGGAAAGGACATAGGATAGTTTTTATCCCGGTTTTTGAAACAGGGACACGCGCGATAAAGTTTTTCTGTGACAGACAAAATTACACGCGGGCGAAGCCGCGGGCGGAAAGCTAGTTACTTATAAATAAAAGTTCATTTAACAACTTTAACATTACATTGCATTGTACATACATTTCTTTACATATACGCTTCAGTTCATATACTTGTACTAACTGAGATTTCTACCCTAGGCTAAACTACCAAAATCCAAAAATAAACAAGCTAACTTGACCCATGCAAATGTTATCGCGACCAGATCACTTGACATGCGAGTTCCGCCTCACCCATGCATCAGATTAAATCAATATCAATTTACCAACAAGGGTGATCCATCATTGCTATCTAGGGTCATCGTGGATCATCGGTGATCCTGATCTGCTTTCTAGATCTGCCCGATATGCGCAGGAGTGTTGGTTAGGTAACTATTGTTTGGTCGGCATTCGGTTTTCAGTATTTGCATAGATAGGTAGATTTATTGTAGATACACTACACATACTAGCAGTTACCGGTTAGTACAACATGAGTCAAAGTCTTTATTAGTTGAAGACTCATGTGCTGGATATTATACGTTTCAAATAGGTATAGTTTGCTCTCTCACCACTTTGGGATTTTTAATTAATGTTTAAATGAATGATGCTGAGAAGTGGGCATTTAATTGAGACTATTATCAGTTGTTTATTTATTAAATTAAATTCGTAATTCGATGATAAGCGCAATATTGTTAAGAGCCATTTCACAAAAATATTCCGCGCGAATTTAGGTAAAAGCTGTCAACGCAACGTCAAAAGAGTAAAAAGAACGCTGAAATGGACAAAAAAATCTTGAGCCGTGACCGTATTAAGACTTGATTTAAGTTATTAATTTTAAGGTAGAATGAGGTATTCAAAATTGATTAATTAATTTAAATTTTTAATACAGTTTATTAAGTCTTTTATATTTCAATTCATAATGAAACACGAACAGGTATAATATGTAAAATATATATTAAGTACAAAATAAAGACAGTCACATAGTGAAAAATAAATCTGACCCCTTACAGCTCCATCATCGGACCCTGGATACGAAATATTCGTCAAGGCGAANCGCACAAAAATGTAAAATGGCTCTTAATAAGTATTCAAACATCATCAGCATCATTAAAGTTTCAGGATTTGAATAAGGGACATCTGCCTCCTGTAAAAAGCGCCATAAAGTAAAATTCAATAAGCCGCTGCCAGCTCTATTCTTGAGTTGATTTTCTGATCTCAATTGAAGAATTCATCTTTCATCAGTTATAAAGTAATTTATTTTATATAATTTGTAAGCCAGACCCATAATACACTCGTCTCTACACGACAAAAAACTGTTCAATTTCGCTAACGTGTATTTTATTACCTCTAACAATACAGTGGGCCGAGATAAATCAAACGTAAACTACAAATTGGTAGTAAATCACCCGGACCCGGAACGGTTACGTTACGTTACATTTACGCAGTGACGTAACGCGAATGACGTAACGAGTGACAGGTCGCACGCGCATGCGGACAAATATTGATCTAACTTTATTTGTCGAGCACTCTATGGGTAATGAGCAGACGAGCGCAAGTTTTCGTTCGCATTAATTAGTTCTAGAGCTATTTTTTTAATTTCAACTGGTAAATTTAAAGTTTCAAGCTATATTTTTCTTTATGGAAGACTCAATCTAAGTTTTTTGGGTTCAATTCCCAGTCATGACATGTCTTGTGTATGTACTACACTTTGTATATCTGTTTCCAGTTTAGTTTCATGACATTGCAAAAGAAACCAAATGATTCCATGTTTTATAAGACACAATAAGCCTTGTCTGAATGTGCCGCATGTCATTGTACCAGACCTAAGAGCAAGGTCGTGACCTTATACATTGCAGCCCTCACGATAGAAGTAAAAGTGTGTTTAATTGGATGAGCGTAGCTATTCGGGGCTATGTATAAAGAGATGAGGTAAGGAACATAACGTTTTTACAGTTCAACCAATATGGTCAAAAACTTAACGGTTAAATTTTTTACACTTATCGCTACTGCATCTTTGGAAGATGCTTCGTGCTGATATGGTCCCCACACAAGGTATAATTGTACCTACCTACTACCATTTGGCTTTCTAAAGCCAAACCATCTCTAGGATCCGTTTTAAATACTATTACCAGCTTTTTACCCGCAAAAACGCGGTCAAGAGCTCTCCGATTGACTTTTACTTGTAACTCACTCAAAACGAATTCGTATTGAAAATTCATTGTCACTCACATCTCGGAGGATCATTAAAAACGCATTTACTCTGTCGCAAACTTTCCCACTAATCGGGTTTAAACGTCGCTAAAGAAATGGAAATTAAACAAAAACTATTGTTTAGTAAGCTTACTGAATGAACAACTTATTGGTAAAACACAAATGCCTAAGCCCTTTCTTTTATGTATGTATAGTAAGAAAGTTCACAAACTTTTCACGTGTATGAATGGAAAAAAAATATGTTAAGGGAAATAATGAAAATGCGTCACACTTTTCCAGCAAACTGTCATGGCCGTTTCTTTCCAAGGTAGGTCAGGTACTTATTGAAGAGAATATTTTCTAACCGACTCTTTATCTTTACGGTCTAGTGTATAATGTTTACTTTGCTTCTACATAACATTCTTGTTAATTTGTCAATTAATGTAATCACAATTTATAAATAGCATCGGAAACTTATACATACCTACTACTCTATTACAAAGGGATATTCAAGGATAAATTCATGATATCGTCAGGTCAACATTTAAACCAATTCGGAAGACTTTGCGGCATGTTAAGTTGGTTGGTTGGTATGTTGCTAACAGCCTACAAAATTACATACATTATTTCAATCGACCTAAGTGGCTTGAAGCAAGTTTGCAACAATCAGTTACAGCGTTACAAATACATAACATTTATGATCATTCTGTTAGAATTACTAGGGGTGTCAAGTTTTATTTTTTTAATTGTTTAAACTTATTAATAACGTAGAATTATTAGATTGAGTTAGTGAGTTTCTAAGATTGTGATAAAGTCTAGTCCTTATTATGCCCTGTCAGATACTCAAAAATTATCACAAGAGCTAAGCCAATCTAGTGCTAAAGTAAGGCAATTCATAGACAGATGAATACTTTGGCCGTTAGTAGTCCAGAGAAGGTGACAACCATAATTAGTAAAATAAAAAAATATATCGAAGTAACTAATCAGTAGTCAGTTATAATTTACGATGGTTTATTAGCCAACATTATGACCGCAGTCTGTGGAGGAACACTATACAAATTGTCACGATCCTCATCATTGAGGGACCGGGAAGAAGAAGATTTAGCCAACCCTGAAAACGTATTAGCCGTTTGTCGACTCCTGCGCACATCTGCTCGGAAAATTGTGCCACTGTCTCTTTCTAGCTTCCGGCCGGCATCGAACTTAATACCTTTTACTTTCGTTCGGTAGAAAATGCTGATCAGTATCGTACGCCATGGGAGGAAGTTAATAAATCGCTTGATATGAAATTATACTGTAATAACACGCTTAAGGCTCTTACGTAAGATTGGTTATGTTATACAGAACTGAAGGGTATCATGTGCTGATTTTAAAAAAATACTTCCTTATTCAGATTTGAGCCTTCATGTTTTGAATATTATAATATAAGGGTTGCTTACATTATAATATTATGCATGCTGTGGTTATCGTTTGTGTGGGAGCAGTTAGCTAGAAACCTTTGGCTTAATTGTTTATTTTTTTTATTGTGTTTAATACTGTTGATAGCCCAATAAAATAAATATTTGTTAATGCTTTTTTAATTAATTTTGTCATTTAACTTTATAACGAACGAAAGTTTAAAACCTACCATACTTTTAAATTATGCTAAGTTTAGGCTACTAAGATTTCTTGGTCACTTCATCATAGATATTTAATTTTCCTCAGTATTGGTTCCTACAGTAAAAAAAAATCCATAATATTTTTAGTAAAATTTTACTGTCAAGGCAACGGTAGTTACACTTTTGCGGCACTCGACGTAGGAGCTTTAAAAAGTTCTCGTTTATGATGTGGGCGTTATCATAAGGAAACTTCAACCTGTATTTACAGAAATTATACCTATCATTTAATTATTTTGTGACTTGAACTGTAATAGATATGTAAATAGTTATTTGTACATTTAAAATTGATTTACGATTATTCATTTAGACGATGATTGTTTACAACACGAATTACTCACTTTGACTAATGTTATTACAAATAATTGTTTTGATAATAATTTAACATGTGTACACTTACATTTTGTATCTAACTCAAAATAGATAGGTACCTAATTGATAACAGAGAAGCGAAAAATCTTTACTAATCTATCTTGTACTCTTCTACTATGTTGTAGGATTTTTTGAAGTGGATCATTTTCTATTATTTTATGTTATCTGTTGTTTGGTTTTGTATAATTGTAATAATGGTTTATAGGTGTATAAACTGAAGAAAGATGTAAAGCATGAGTATTATAATTATATGTATATTTTGTGGCTATTATAATGCTCTACAGTGTGGTGTATTAAGAGGCGATTTAGGGCCTACACATCAAACAGAGAACGGGCAGCAGCGCTCTCTGAAAAACATCAATCTTTTAAACTGCGATCTCCAACCCGCCTGCCAAGCGTGGGGATTATGGCAAAACCTTCCACTATAGTGGAGGAGGCTCATAGTCCAGCAGTGGACTGTAAAGGGCTGTTGATAATGATGATGATGATAATGCACTACATTACCCGATTAGAAATAAGTTTGTCCAACCAACTCTTTTCCACCAACAACGTCCAACAAAACGTCCGTGCTTTACATAAGCCACCGTCCACTCCATTTCTCTAATTTGTGGTCGAGGATATACCACAGTGACGTAACACCGTACGTGGTGCGGGTTCGAATCCAACCGCAGGCGGTATAGTCGGTATAGTCGTTACGGGGCTATGATGTAAGTCGTTTATTACATAGAGTCGGGAAAGCGGAAGGCGGAAAACATAATGTACCAATAGATATGGACATTATTAGATATGCTGTAGTATTACCACACAGGATGTAATGGACAGTAAACTTAGTACATTATCTTGTATTATATAACTGTAACATTTAATGATTGTGATATTTAGCACGCCACTAGTTAAAACATCCTTTTTCAATTAAGTATAAAATCTACTGCTAAAATATCCAACTATTGTAAATCAAGTTAAGAGTAGGTGCACACAGTTGATTTTTCGTCGGCCGATAGTTTAGTCGGGCAGTTGATCAGTATGGGCAATGGGCATTGGCCGATTCTTCATACAATTTAAAATCGGGCACACCTATCGGCCAACTAAAAATCAACGGTGTGCGCCTACTCTAAATGCTACACTCTCTTAATGAAAAAAGTTGTGGCTTTGGTAGGCTTACGTCAAGCAGTACAGCAAAAGCTTTTAGTTCGTTCGTTTCAGCCAAATGACGTCCACTGCTGGACAAAGGCCCCCAAGGATTTTCATAACGACCGAGCCTGCGATGTCCGCATCAGGTACTTTCCGCGATCTTATCTTTACCAGATCGTCGGTCTACCTAGGGGGAGCCTACCCATACTACGTCTTCCAACCAGTGATCTTCACTCGAGAACTTATAGTTAAATAGAAAAACTAACACTCCTTTTTTATTAAAACAGTTGCTCTCAGATTTGGGAGAAAATTCTTTTTTCATCTTAATTCTGAAATAGTTGTGGTCCAATCTACATAGATTGGACCACAAGGCTATAGGTTAAAGTTACGAATTATATAGGTTAAAGTTAAGAGATATGTACAGTCAGCAACAGTGTTAACTACCCATTGCCGGTCATGTCGTCTCGTTCTATCGCAAAGAATCACCATTTGATGAGAGCGAGAGCAAAAACAGAAATGGGTAGTTAACACTGTGGCCGTGTGTAGGTACGTACATTATCTCTATTATAACATTCACAAAAAGTCCCACAACCATTATTACAAGTAACAAATTCCTAAAACGCTGGTCATGTATTCAAATAGCACTCGTAATAAACACAATTAGTAGACGTCCATTATGAAACTTGAGCTTAAGGGCTATATTTCACCGGGACACCATGGCGGCGCAACCAGTTGCCGGCTACCAACAAAATGTATACAGCTCTATAGAGAGTTACTCACCGGTAGGCCTAAGATGCGCGCCGCGATAAGCGGTTATTACGCCATTTTATCGATTTTGCCCATACATTTTGATGTCGATAAAAGTTATCACGGCGCGCATCTTAGGCCTACAGCTGTCCGTTTGGTTGCGCAAAGCTGCATACATTTTGTTGATAACCGGCGACTGGTTGCGCCGCCATGGTGTCCCGGTGAAATATAGCCTTAAAGCTCAAGCTTATCATTACGCAATCTACAAATGAACGAGTGGCCATACCTCACAAAACAAAGGCACGTGCAGTGAAAATGCATTCCGCGGCGTACGCTACGTGCTTGAGCGACTTGCGTAAGTTTTAAGGCTTTTTACTATTGTTGGGCTGTGGACTCACTGTGGATTGTAGCTTTGGTGTACCTAAACATTGTATAGGATAGCTTTGTTATAAAAAGCTATATTATCAGATCAAAAACTATATCGTTGTAGAAACAATCCAACTTTTTTTAAAGATTATTAGCAATTTGTATTGCTAATAGTCCCGTTAGCCCCTCGTGTTAAGCTAAATAAGCTTGTGTTACAAGTAGGCTCAAATTATGAAATTAGGCTTTTATAATACTTGACCTGCACTGGTTGGGTTTTTATTGGTGGTCAAGCTGTAGATCTTGCCTGGAGTTGCAGCGGTGGGAACGAGAGGTGGGAATAGTCCCGTAAGTAGGCTTTTATAAAGTTCTTTTACACGCCTCAGTATTACTTTAACCCTACCACTACTTTGAGACAGTAAAAAGGTGTTTTAGTTAATTAGATAGGTACATTATACCTACTAAAACTAAAGAAGTTATAATGGCAAAATTCAAGTGGTCCTGTCTCTAGGAAGCTTTTTCTACGAACCTTATAAGAAAAAAGCGGCAAAGGCAAAAATAGCCCCTTGTGACTTAGGGCACGCCCAAGTCCTATTAATCCGGTGAATTAATTTGGATTTAAGTCTTAAAGATTCCTATCTGACGCCTATCGCAGCTCCTAAAGTTATACTGATACCCAGTTAGTGAACTCGCCTTGTTAAGAGTTAGTTTAAAGTTCGTTGTTGTATTACTAGATGGCACCACATGTTATGTTTGTGTTTAAGTTTACATAGTTTTACCAATAGATGACTCTTGTATTTTATGTGCAAAATATTAGCCCGCGGTGTCCAGATTTTTTGCCCGGCCTTTAAATATAACCGGGACGCAATAAAGAATTGAATTCAGTTGACCTCAAGACAGTGTTTCATTCACTAGTAGTTAGTAGTACCCAGTCAGTGGTAGGTAGGAGTGAGTGATAGCGCCTAGGAAGTGCGCAGGGTGAGGGAATTCCACCCTCCTCTATGGGAGGGTTAAACACGCCTGTAACAATATACAACTCGGCTAACAAACACGATTCATAAAGGCATGTCTAAAAGTATTCATCAATTATTTTCATTCACAACTAAATAATGACATCATACTCTTGTGTACACGGCCTAACATCGCTAATAAACTGGACAGTTCAATTTGTCAGCACGTCGCTTTACAAAATAATTGCTACAGCAGTTAAAATATCGAGTAATAATCGATTAGACATAACCGCGAACTAACGAATCTATACTAATATTCCGCCCGCGGCTTCGCCCGCGTGGAATTTTGTCTGTCACAGAAAAACTTTATCGCGCGCGTCCCTGTTTCAAAAACCAGGATAAAAACTATCCTATGTTCTTTCCCGGGACTCAAACTATCTCTATGCCAAATTTCATCAAAATCGGTTGCGAGGTTTAAGCGGGAAAGCGTAACAGACAGACAGACAGACAGACAGAGTTACTTTCGCATTTATAATATTAGTTGGGATGGGATTATAAATGCGAAAGTAACTCTGTCTGTCTGTATGTCTCTCTTTCACTTCTAAACCACTGAACGGATTTTGATGAAATTTGGCATAGAGATAGTTTGGGTCCCGGGAAAGGACATAGGATGGTTTTTATCCCGGTTTTTGGAACAGGGACGCGAGCGATAAAGTTTTTCTGTGACAGACAAAATTCAACGCGGGCGAAGCCGCGGGCGGAAAGCTAGTTATTCACTTCAGCGCAATAAATATTTTATTCATGCAGCTAACGCGTTGATGTCTTATCTACTTGTTAACTACTATTATTACATTTTCATTGAATTTTACAACTTGAATCAAGATTTTAATAATGATTCATGATTTATTGTCACTACGACATAATTTAAAAGTGATATAATGATTACAGTATTATTAATTCAACAAGAATATCGAACTGTGTGAAGTTATTGCTGATTTATTTATGAAATAATGATAGTACCAAATAGAGCATGCTGTATTTAATTTTCTTTGACTTTATTTACTTTAAATTATTCGTCTGAATAAATTATAGGTAAATATGATACCTACTATTATCGTAGAATACTAATAGTTGTAGTTAGTTGTACATGGAATAATCGTATAGTCAATTATTTTACTTTATCAAAATAATTGAAATAAGTATGACTAAAATATAAGTGTAAAACCAATTGATATGGACACTATTTACGATTTATGAATTCATTGACCGAATATTGCTATATGAAAATAACTTTATGTAATGAAATAAAAAATGTTTTCAATGATTTAATGATATTTAATTTGCAGTTAATTACAATAGGTGGCGACAACCATTATATTCGTAACAATATGTATTATTATTCAAACACATAAAATCAGTGTTGCTATGTAAGAGATCATCAATTTACTTCCTCTATCTCGATTATTTTCTCCTAACGAGGGTATAATTATTTCCGCTAGCAAACATTTCATCTTTCATCAAGAACCTACTAAGTAAATTGATTAAAATCTATAACAAAAACAATCGTTTTGCCTCCGCTCAGGGCGAGCGTCGAACCCGTGACCCGGGAGAAAGTCGCGAAAATGCCATCTAGAATTACTCGAGTGGATTACATCGGATGCTATTATTTCAATACTTTACATTTTCCGCAGTATTGTATTGCATTTTACTGGGGTTATGAACCTGTGAAGTGTTGATATTATGGCGACTGAATGTATTAATTTAATATTTGTATAATATTACTTTATTGCGTTGTGAGATTATCATAAATGAGAAGTATTGAAAGAGGTTCAAAAGATGGACGTAGGTTCGATTGCATGCATTTGCATTTTGAAGCTCTATAGAGCTTCAAAAAGGACGTCTTAGGTTGATTGAATGGTAGGATACTTTTTATCTAATTACATCAATTAATGGTGTACCTATTTGAATTAGGGCAAAAAGATTATGAGACATGTGAAGGCTCCATAAGAGCAAAACTATTTTTTTTATTAGTCTTATATTTTAATATTTGATCTATTTTTAATAGTCCATACAAATAAAGGAACTTGACTTTGACTTTCAATGTCTTTTTCTAAAAGGTCTACCTTTGTTTGTCATTTGTATCTACTTTGCAATGAAGGGAAGTCGATCGTTAGCTTCTAACTAGTATTTTTCTTCATTGTTTTTGTTGCTGGTCCAATTTCAGACACTTCTTTTAGATGTAAGTACGAGTAGGTACTTGTAATGATTATAATCTTCTTTTTGCGCTAAATTATTCAAGATTGTATCAACTCTATGATTACCTGTTGTAGGTATCTGATTTATGTTTGATTTGTAGCTCTATGGCTTATTTACTCAGTAAGTGTTAGTTACTATAGAGCATGAACTGAGCTGTGCACCATTTGACGTTTAAGCTGGGCATGTTTTTTTTAGTTTCAAATAATAATAAACCTACTTACATTAAGCAGCGAAATCGATTCTACTCTCGATTCTGCACAAACCACTTTCAGTTTTTTGTTGTAAATCAATTACTTCTTGTATTTAGATGCATTTGATTTATATGCTATCTATCTATGTCAAAAAGCTGCGCAAGCTTTGGTTAAATAAATTAGAGTTGGACATCATAGATTCCGAATACTCATGCACTGCCTTCCTTCAATCCTACTTATAAAAATAAAGAATTCATTTATTAAAGTCATTGGAAGAAATAAAAAAACAGTCATATTTAGATGTATGTCAATAAACTATGTGTCGTAAAGTTTGTGGCCTATGAAAATCATTAAACTGTTATTTAACCGACTTAAAAAAGAGGTCCTAATTTTTTTCTTATTTATAGTGTAACCTAAAAATCTGGGGAAGCATCAATCTATTGTATTCTCCTTAAAACATAAATACCAGATAATCGTACAAATGAAATATCGAGTACAAATCGATCATAGCACAGTAGTACAAGCGCGTGACAATCGCAGCAAAAAGCCATAAAATCAATCGATCATCATTGAAAGTGCGTGTTTGAATCGATACGCAGGAAATAAAAACTTTTCCGGAGATCTACAAACAATCCACTTTTCCTATGGTTCTTCTAACAGGGAAATGATGGGGCTGTGAAGTGGAGAAACGTCAGCCATTGTAGATATGGATTGGAGAACAATATGTATGCTAATTGGTTTAATAATGTCAATTTGTAAGTTTGTTCAATAGTTCTGTTATGTGGTCTGTAACAAATAGTATTAGTAATAGCACAGAATAATAATAAGTACTAATAGTCACAAAAATAATATGGAGTCTAAACCTGTTAGATCAGGCGTTCGACATGGCAATCAGGTCGAGGTCTTGACATCGTTTTTATACATTGATATATTTGTCTAAGGAAGGATAAAAAGACTGCTCTGTAAAATTCAATGTTCTTTTTGAAATTCTGTCTTTAAAATGTGTTGTAGTAAAATGCTGGACACTTTTCTTACCTTAAGATTGAATCGAAGTCCAATACATTACTGAATTTTAGCAAACCATGACCTATCACAATAACTATTATCTAACGCAAATAATGACGCACCAGACTGCCAATTTAACACTCTAGAGTTCTTTCAGTAATTTTGTGACGTAATCATTAAAAAGTCGATGAAGTTTTCTTTGGACATTCCCAAATCGCTATTGGTCGCTACCCCTCAATTGTTTTTCCATATTATTTTGATACAAATGCGATTTCATTTGTTTTGATTCGATTTTTGGAAATCTTAACCTATTTTGGTCTATGAATCCTTTTGCAGGAAAAGGTAAAGACATAATGCCATACAGACAAGACTTCAAGCTAGTAATGTGTTTGTAAATGGCAGCCCTAGCATACACCCTGTATGCGCATACGCAGCTGGCCAGCGGTCAAGGTTGCGATCCACTCACGTTACTCTCACTTTTACTGCAATACTATACGCTATTCTTGTATACTATATTAGTTACACAATGTTATGATGAAAAATTGTTTTCATGGAATCAAGAATTTTATGAATTTGTAGTTTCTGTTGTAACTCTAGTTCTTGTGAGACCCATTTGCTTGTAATATAAAAGTCAATTAAATTGTCGTGTTTAGTGCTCGTGCACATTTTTATCCACAACGTGGAAGCTCTTGGCTTGCATCTCAACTTATAGAAAGTGCTATGAAAGCTTTAGGAACTCCATCACGGATATTTTGATCATTTTCCGCACTCTATGTAATTTAAATTCCAAATATCTATCAAATGCCAACTTTGTCCCTCCACTCCTATCCACTTGAATTTCAAATGTTTTCCACTTCCCGCTCCATCGTTGCTTCCTCAACTGCATTCAGCAAACGAATGTACATAATTCATTGTATTTCCATTAACAACACTATCGTAGTGTGAAAGTGAATCCAATCACAGCAATGATTTGATAGAATCTTAGAAATTCGACGAAATGTTTCAAATTTGCTAACGGTCATTTTTTGCGGATCGAATCGGCGGGTCCATGCCACTTTGCACTGATTGAGCGCGCCCAAATTGTTCAAACCACAATTGAATTAAACTTACCTAATAATGGACAGGAAATATTACCGGCCTTCATTGTGTAATAATAACTGTTTTCGTTACGTTACATTTTTAGTTACGTTTTTCTGTTTATGTTGATGTGCAGGCTGAGTTTTGTTCTGACGTCAGTGAACAAAATAATCATTGGTTTAGTTTTTTTCAAGAAAAATTTAATTTTGCACTTTCATTTATTGCACGATTAGTATTTCTTACAATAAGATTGACGTTTTCTGTTGACTTTGTAGTTATTTCGACGTGTGTTTCGTGGGTTGATTGTATTTGTCATGATTTTTTAATTCCAAATTCCCCTGAATTGTTTATGTATTTTGTTACTTAATTTGTGAATTGCTAAAATAAATAAAAACAAAACGTTCCAGAAGCAAGTTAACCACGAGCCAATGAAAAGGCGCAAATCAGTAGTTTCACAGTCGAATGGTTCAAAACCAAAAAAAATGTCAATAGCGTGACGTCATATTGTTGTGATCGGGTGGTCTTCTTGTTGGCTTTCCTCACAAAGCAGTTTCGTAATACCTGTAACGCATTTTCAACCGACTTCAAAAAAGGAAGAGGTTCTCAATTCGACCCGTATGTTTTTTTTTTCTATGTTTGTTACGCGATAACTCCGCCAATTATGAACCGATTTGAACAAATCTTTTTTCGGCCTATAGGTAATACCTCAAGGGTGGTCCCATTTAAATTTAATAATAGAAAAAACAACCCCCAAGGGTGGAAAATTGGGGATGAACTTTTTTATACGCAATATCTCCGCCGATNCCTATAGGTAATACCTCAAGGGTGGTCCCATTTAAATTTAATAATAGAAAAAACAACCCCCAAGGGTGGAAAATTGGGGATGAACTTTTTTATACGCAATATCTCCGCCGATTATAAATCAATTTGAACGATTATTTTTTTGTTGAATAGGTATTATCAAAAGGGTGGTTTCATGCGAATTTGAAGAAAATATTTCACCCCCAAGGGTGGAAAATTGGGGATGAACTTTTTTATACGCAATATTTTTTAATTTTTAGTTTTTTTTTTGTGTTCACGCATTTGAAGTCAGTTTTATTTTTAAAAAAAGTTAATTATGGGTTTTGTAATTTGAACGATGTTGTTGTCCATAAAAGGCTTTGTGATTGCTTGAGATTTATGGGTAAAATCGATCGATTACGTCTAAACGATTCAATATTGATTGTTGAAAGTCTATCACCGATTAAGTGTCAATAATCAAGATCTAATTGTAAAAGTAATTAGTATTTGCCGCATGTTTTATACTACAAGTTTGTTGCAACTTTATAGTTACAGTTTACGTTATTTTTTGTATTCTTTTAATTATCCTTCTCATCTACTTATGGAATGAGTATCTCACAAAAAATAAGTTTAAAGGTCTGTAATATTACTTAGATATGTCAGTCTACGGACTATGTATTTTCGCATCAATCGCTTTTGATGTTACTTAAATAATAGGTAAAAACATTTCATGAACGTATTTTATACTGAACTGAACTTGAAAATAGCCACACGGGATGCCAACACGCAATAACAGCCAAATCAATTACATCAAAATCGGTACAATGCTTCGTGACCAGCACATTCTGTCCAGTAACAGGTGCCGAAGAAACTATAGCTATCATAATACACTATAGTCACAATATAATGTCTGCAGTAGGTACTCTGGTTCTTCCGTAGGATTTATATGTACAGGGCTTTCACTGTAAATACAAGCTATTATTTGTCTTTATTTGAAGTTAAATATTAGAACTAATGTCACTGTTTTAGTCGTATTTACTTGGTCACTTTTAGGCTGACTTGCAACTCCTTAATTTAACCGTAACTATAACCATAACCGGTGTTATTTGTATGGAGCTTGACAGACTTTTGACGTTTGTTAAAGTTAAAGTAAGATGATGCAATCCAGCTTGAGTTTAAGGCTGAGTTGCACCACGTCACTTTGACCGTAACTATAACGACAACCGGTGATTTTTGTATGGAGTTTGACAGATTTTTGAAGTTTGTCAAAGTTAAAGTAGATGGTGCAACCCAGCCTAAGTCTAGTGTGTGTCCCAGTGTGTGTCCTACTAACTAAGCCTAAGTCTAAATAAACAAAAAATAATAGCGTTTATATCAAAAAGGAAGTAATTTGTGTAAGCAATATGCAATAAACACAATGTTCTCGAGTCTTCATCCTGAAAATGTTTCAGGGTGGTAAAAAATCATAACAAATAAATTGCTTTGATGAGTTCACGGGCTATTGAAACTTGTATTTTTAGTAGAACGTTAACAAATCAATATTAGATCGAAAACTAGCTTGAACGCGCTAATCTCAGAAAATAAATTACTAGTCCGATTTGAAAAAATATTTTTGTATTCGATAGCCAAGCCGATAATTGAGGAAGGCTTTGGGCTATATAGCTCTACATTAAATACAGGAGCGGTAAAGAAAAATGTTGCACAAACTATTATTCAAACTATTTTAACGCGAACAAAGTCAGGCTCAGCTAATGTTTATGCGGGGATCAAACTCACAAGACGCCAACCACCGAGACAGCCGTAAAATCAAAATAATAGATAGTTGGAAATAGCCTAAAGCTGGTTCAAAATTATAACGATCAGCCTTAGAACAACTACTGTTTCTCACTGTCCACTTTCTAAACATGATGAAATTAACTTAAGAGCTTACTTAACGTTAAATAACAGAGATAAGCATCGAATCTTTGCGCATGCTCTTTACTTGTAAAGGATTGCCTTGTTAGTGTAAACTACTGACTAAAGCTTTTCAAGCGAGCTTAGAAGTTAAGCGTAACTTAGTAGGTGTAAAGTTTTGTTTTATACCGGATGTTTTTTTGTCGTAAAGAAAATTGTAAATAAAACTTAATTTCACTTAACTTCACAATCATGAATAAAAATTGCATGATAGTGGAATACAATAAGGTTGATTTCTTGTAAATGATGGTAACGATGATAATTATTGTCTGAAGAATACCTACCGAAGATGTCTGGCTACCATTTTCAATTTACAGATTTGGTCGATCGATGGAGGTGTTTTTGATTACACACTAAGGCCCAGTTTTTTGATTAATAGTTCATCAACAGCCCTTTACAGTCCACTGCTGGACTTCATAGTCCAGGAGTTTGGATCATAGGAGGCTCATGCCTCCTCCACTATAGTGGAGGGTTTTGCCATAATCTCCACGCTTGGCAGGCGGGTTGGAAATCGCAGTTTAAAGTTGGAAATCGCAGATTAATAGTTAAAATAACTAATTGTTAAATTTTGCTACTAATGGTTAAATATTAACAAAATGTAAACTAATAGTTCAAAAATGTACTAAAAGTCAAGCTAACCATAGTTCAAAAAACATTTTTTTCCGATATTTAACCACTTGTCATTTGACATCTGTCAAATTTGACTATTGGTTATTATAACTATGAATCAAAAAACTGGGCCTAAGTATTCAAATTCACATTTGGTAGTAGGGCAAGTTATATGGGCACGTGTTTATGTGCCTGAAAAAGGCCTATTGTACTAATAATTTATTTTAAATTTAACTTGAGGATCCTTCCTCAATGCCAACCCTGAATTCTGCGGTGAGTTGGAAACGTCTTATTCCGCCAGAGCCTATTACGATCCTGGATTATTGTTATCCGATAAAAAGTGAAAACGCGAAAGTAAGACTTAGGCAGTTTGCCGTCGAGCGCTTGTCCATTGGAGCACTATTAGACTAAGAGCTAGTGAACGCCAGACCTACGTCATTTTATAAAAGCTGAAAGTTTGTCAGCGTATGCTCCTAATATAGGATATAATGTTGATGAATTATGAAGTTTGGGTCGTGGTGGCTTTGGGAGCTACCCTAAAAAAACTGTCTGGTGAGGAGTTGGAACTGTCAAAACTGTCTGGCTGTTGGGGAAAATACTTCTAATTATTGTCCAAATATTATTATACATAAAAATCAGATTTAATGGTATAACGTTAGTAGAATTACAGTCTATTGAATATACAGAAAAAGCCACCGTAAAAGTTAGACTTACGATACTTCATAATTCACCAACATTATATCCTATATTGGGAGCATACGCTGACAAAATTTTAGCTTTTATAAAATGACGTAGGTCTGGCGTTGACCAGCTCTTAGTCTATATATCGTTTACGTAAGAAACAGTTCTCCAGGAGCGAGGCGTGATCTAATGGTGTATTGAGAGAAAGGTATCGATATTTGAAGGATTTGGATGTAAATAATGTCAGTATAAGTTACTTGCAGGAATAGCTTTAGATCTATTTTGATTGCTAATTGATTTAATGATCATTTCTACTCTCTACCAAAAGCACTTCACTATGACTAAAATGGTATATTTTGTTGCACTAGTATATAAACACTAGTAGTCAGAAGACTAATTACTAATAGCTCGAGTGTATTACGATAAAGTTCGGTGATAAAATATTATGTTTGTAGAAAAGGATATTGAATGTATTAATGCCTGCATGCTTTTTGATTATCTTCAGAATAAGTGATGATAAAGCTCATGAAAAAATTGAGCTTAAGATATGGATATGAGTTGTCTGAAATAAGCGATTATAAATTCAATTTAAATTATTCAAATATTTATGATGTAAACACGATACATTTTACCATTAGGAGAGCTTTATAATGGCTAAGGGATGAACCGTTAATTTATAAATTGAAATAAACTCTTTTTTGGCATTAATGTCCAATGTTCTTCTTTCATATTATGAGGTGTTAAATGCCTAAATAAAATCTGAAAAATAAACACTAATATAAGCCTTACCTCTCGGACTGTAGCCTTCCGCCAGAAGCACAGACAGCAACAAAAGCACAACACAGCGCTTTTTCAGCGCCATCTTGGACAGAAACTTTCAGCAATCACGACACATTATCACACAACCGATTAGTAAAAGTGCTCCATCAACTGACACGTCCGCGCGACGCGGTGGCCGAATTAGAAATGTCAGGAAAAAAGTCGCGGTGCGCGCGCGCCGTTATTGACTGCTGATAGTGTTTTTACTTTTTTCCGCGGTGCGCCGGCGCCTGATCCCCACTGGGAAAATGCATCGGTGGGGTCGGTAACATTTTAGCTACAAAGTTGAGGTTGGAAGGAAGCTGTTTTTGCATTAAAACGGAGTCTATAGGAGACTATTCTGCGATGTTTCGGTTGTGATTTGAGACTTTGGGAAATATTAATGTTTTCTAACTAATTTATTAGTGGTAAAATAATGTTTTTTCTTAGAAATAAGATTTATTTGTTCAAGGACTGCCCCTCTAAAGTCTAAAGATAAAAGATTGTTATCAATTTAGATAAAGCTTAACTTTAGATATAATTTTTATGATACACAAAACTAAATGACGGTCTTGTCAAGATTTCAGTGAACATTTTATTTTATATACCTACCTACATTCGTGATTGGAAATTTCAGAAAAATAAAACTGATATCTTTTGCACACCTTGTTAACAATATGCATAAGCATTGTGTAATTATATGCTAATAATTATGCATATATAGTACGAGTGATGATAATTATGAAGTGTCCATACTTCATTATACGGCCTATTACATTATTTATCCTTTTTGTAACATTTTTGTATATCTTGTAATTATAATAAGTATTAAACATTTTATTCGTATTATGCATACTTATGTATTATGATTTACTTTATTAGCCGAGTAATTTATATCAATAGGGGAAGTAAAGGTCATTAGTTGTATGTACGTACAATTAAGCTTTCATTTGCAATTATAATAATCTGAGATCTTAATTATTTGTGAAAATTTGTGAAACTATAAAGTTGTTACACTATAGAAGTTTATAAAACTTGAAATAAGTTTTTAATAAATAGTAACTGGTTTAGAATATTACTACTTATGAAACAAATACTAAACATTCATTGATCTTATATTTTGATGTAATAACTTACCTATTTAGTTTAAGTTAGTAAGTAGATTTTATTCGACATGTAACATTATTGAGTTAACGAATAATGTATTTTGAAATAGATAAAATACTTGTGCTTCATACATAATTATAGGACTAACAGGTTAGATTGTTACAACCTTTTTCATTGAATAGTGTACAATCTCAAAAAAGTATTTTACACCTTACTTCTGTTAGTCTAATAAGAGTTTAAGGACAAACTTATCATAAAAAGCATTAAAGCTTATCATAAGCACAAAGGCGATATTGTTGCTAATAAACAATCTCTTCCAGACAAATCGGGAAGAGGAAAGTTGTTTGAAATAAGATATAAAAACTGGAAAATGGTCCTTAAACCTGATTAGATTATAACAGTAAGAAGAGTTCGGTGTTTAACAAAAAATGTTTCCCACCCCTGGCCATAGAGAGTGTAATAAAGCTGTTAATAAAGCGGTGGCCGCGGATGCGCGATTATGCTGCTCTTATCGTCATGAATCGATGTTTTCCAGATAACCAAGTAGGTAACTTAGGGAAAAGACCGCTGAAATAAAAAGTGGGAGGAACTGGAAAAATAATTATAGCGAATAATCCGATGGTGTAACATAAAATGTTGACCACCCCTGTCTCTCTATGGTCGAGAGTGAAATGAAGCTGTGCAGTGTGCACGTGAAGAAAACTGAATGCGGGAAGCACAGGATCATTCTTTGTGGAAATCTTGTGGGAGGTCTTTCTTTGTCCAGGAGTAGAAATCATTTTGATGAGTAACACAAAATGTAAACGAACTAAAGTATTAATGAGTATAGTCCGATGATGTAACACAAAATGTTTCCGACCCCTGGCCATAGAGACTGAAACGAAGCAACTTGTTTCTTTAGAAGAGGATGTCCAAGGGAGAAGATGGTTAAAATAAAAAAGGAAGGTAGTAAAATAATAGTCCGATGATGTAACACAAAATGCTTCCCACCCCTGGCCATAGAGAGTGAAATGAAGCGAGTTGGCTGTCTAGAAGAGGATGTCCAAGGGAGCAGACCGCTGAAATAAAATAACGAAGGCGGTAAAACAATAGTTGGATGATGTAACACAAAATGCTTCCCACCCCTGGCCATAGAGAGTGAAATGAAGCGACTTGGCTGTCTAGAAGAGGATGTCTAAGGGAGCAAAAAAGGAAGGCGGTAAAAGAATAGTCCGAAGTCCGATGATGTAACACAAAATGCTTCCCACCCCTGGCCATAGAGAGTGAAATGAAGCGACTTATTTATTTAGAGGAGGGTGTCCAAGGAAGAAGACGGCTGAAATAAAAAAACGAAGGGGGTAAAAAAATAGTCCGATGAATGATGTAACACAAAATGCTTCCCACCCCTGGCCATAGAGAGTGAAATGAAGTGCGCATGCGCGTTCGCGCAGACGTGGGAACTGCACGTCATGCCATGCGCGGGGTATTACTATTACAGGAATTATTTATTACCATTTTTATGTGCCCAGTGCTGTTTTGTTAAAACGTGGATTATGGGATTTTGTAAATGATGTAATTTAGCAATAATCCCAAGACTTCATTAAAAACGCTTCCTTGAAAACACAACTTCCATAAAAATGTTAGGTATCATTTACTTAGTTAGTGTCACATTTTTTTTTTACCGACTCCAAATAAAAAGTATCTATATTAGTTAAAGTTATAAAAACTAATTAACTATGTATTTTCTAATTAACGATTTTCAGTGGGAGCTTTTAAATCGATTCTTATTATGTAGTACGATTTCCTATGTAGTTGCCTGATTTAGCGAACAATTTTATTATGACGTCCTAGTTTCCCTTTGCTAGGTACTTAAAAACTGACTGAGAGCTTCTAGACCAATTTTCTTTAATTAAGAGAAAATTTCAAAAGGAAGGTATGAAAAGTAGAAGCAGGTAAGTAGGTATGAGGAAAAAAGAAAAATTTAATTGAATCCGCGCAGGAAGTAAGTTAAATCAGTTTCTGACTTAACGCGAGTGCTTTTAAGTTGGGTACTTTAATATCAGATGCGCTTTAGTTGAAAGCTTCCTCGGGAAATACTTGATACGTTACAAAAATCATGATACGCCATCTAGCGCATAATTTGAACACTGTATTGACATTATCTGAAGGCCTGCAAGCGCCATCTATCGTCAATTTGATGCGCCAACAACGCCTATCAATAAGATCAGATTGCGTTAGTTCCCCATTTTGCCGCGTTCAATGTCGCTAGCTGAGACAGCTGCATTCGCAATCACGGAGCTTCCTTTCTCTGTCACTCGTCCCAAGACGGCTGTGCAAGAAAGAGACGGTTGAATGGTGTCATTGTAACTTAAGGTAAACATGTAAGTTGTCAGTTGTGAACTACATTCCACCGTGGCGGGTTATGTTAGCAATACTTCCGAATAAGTTTACTGTTATCGAAATACTGTAATAAATTATCAAAGTGAGAATAATGATGTTGTGCGTGATCAGTTATACTGTGTGTTTATAATTCTCAAATAAGTGTACAGTGATTTTTGTGATGTAGCAAAGAAGCAAGAGTAACGGTATTGTTTAGTGTCGTGAACTTTTGTGAATTCGACGTTACATGGTACACCTATGTGGAAGCCAGTTTGTGAATAAGAAGAACAGGATGCCATACTTATTTTAGAAATAAAATCAACGGTGTGTACTTTTTTTACCTTATAAATTTAAATAACCATCTAATAAAGCTGTTGAATTTGTCTTTACTTTTACTGGCCTAAAGCTTACACTACTAACAAGCCTAACGGTTGCTTAAGCATGCTTCTTTTCCAAATCCGAAGTAGGTATCGATGGATAAATGCGAGACGCGAACGGCCTTGAAGTAAAGGTCCGCTTGCCATTCCCTCCCTAGGCTACACGTCAGTCTGTCTGTGTCAAGCTGGCTCTGTGACTCATTTATGGGGTGAAAATGTCAATTGATAGAAAACAGACCTATATAAGAAGCACTCAGGAACTATTCAGATAATAATAAGTGCCTAATAAAATGTTTTGCAGCAAAGTAACAAATACAACTGGTAATTACATTAAAGCGGAAATATGAGGGTCAAAAGCTACAAAACTATGGATGATATTTTAACCTATTCTTATTCAATTCAAACCTATTAGAAAATAATCCATATAAATGGTCATTTTTTTGTAACTTATAAAACTGTTTGTAGTATTTTCGAAGGGCTGTGGATTTTGTAAATATCAATTTCATGTTGCTGAAACTTTCAACTATACCTACTCGTACAAACCAATATGTGATATTTCAAGTCGTTTCGTATTCTCGTGTGGTGTCTTCTAATACGGATGTTACTGTAATACTTTTGGACAACCAAACCCATTGTGTCTTCGATGAATACAGGTGTTTTGTACCAACTTTCTCTCGCGGGATGACTGAAAACACTTCCTTGACGTTACGAAATGACCGCATGTTCGACTCCGTGGCGAGGCAAAGCACGTTATGACTATTGCAAAAACGAATTGGGTTGCAAAAACCTAGAAAATTGGTCACAGAGATAATAAATCGAAGGCAACAAGATTATTGTGGTTAATTGGACACAAAATGCAATCAAGTGTGAAAATTACAGTAGGTAACAATTGTAATGATCGTTGAAACATAATCGTAACGAACGATGAAATTATTGACAAAAATTAAAATAAATTGGAAGACATCAATATTAGCTAATATGTGGTAAGAGACTGTGTATAATTTGAGTTAATTATACTTGATTTATGACTCCGTTATCGCTAACGAATGCATCATCAAATAAAACTAGGTATTAATATACATTTAATAGGTAGTCATCATAATCTCGGCTAAATACAACTGGAACACGAATTTTTACTTTTTTCATCCACCTACTGCCAGAATCCTTGAGGTCGAGAGTTATTCCCATTGAATAAAAACAAATCATCAATTAAAATTCGAAACCATCGCTAAAAACTGTCTGTGAAAGCATGCAAAAACAAATCAACAATATTGAGTCTTATTTGTTTAAAAGTGACCTTACTGGCACTAGAACTAATCTTTGAAGCCGCGACTAAAGTGACCCCTTTTACCGATAGGTATTTGAACTGAGTACCCCCTCTGTCAATTGAAATCTGCACTTTATGGACTATTTGGTCGAAGTTTTTGTGTTCATTCAGTCACTAAATGAACAGAAAAATGCCTTCTTTCGATCTGCATTCGAACGAAAACAGTTCCAAAACGCATTGACTTATTAAAAACAGGTAATCTATTGCAAGATTCTTTTAGCACGCGGACCGGTTTCATTAACTGACACGTAACGAAACGCTGCAGCGATTCTGTTGGCTTTATAATGTAGATGTTCTGTTGGCTACATGATTGAAAACGGTTGTTAATTTCTTGGGCTTTTAAGTCTCGAAATAGCTTAGTTTACAACCTGAAAAGTGGCTTGTAGAATTATTTAGTGTTATATTAAGTTACAAAAATATTTAGTCTCAAGTAAATAATAACTGAACTATAAGTATCTAATACCTGCTGATGCTAGAATCGAAAGAGATGCCTGTAAATAATAAAATACTCGTAAAACTATAGTATTACCTTTGCTCTTAGACATTGGAAACTTAATCGTAAACGTAAAAGTATTTACTAACTTTTTGTTTGAAGCACAGAATAAATATTTTATATTAATTAAGCACAGGAAAATATTGTGTAATATGTGGGCTTTTGTGTCTACTTAATCCATAACTTACTAGCTCATAGAAGAATTGCAATAAAAGGCTCATACCTGCTAGATTATGATGTCAACATTTCCTTCCTGTTTATTTTATCAGTATCAGTAAAGCAATACGGGAAATCGCCTATCACATTGAAAACATCTGGGAAAACAACTTTCCTAAGGTTTACGTAAAGTTGTTACTCAATTGAGATACAGAAGCTACGGCTTTTGATCGACAATTTTTGAAATACATTTGAGTTGTTTATTGCAGTTGTTAACATTCTTCCACGTCCGATGTTAATCTTGTGATTATTATCATAGGCGTAGATAATTGCTACGAGGTTTAAATCATATTCTTTTGGATAAATCTGAACATTGAAATGTCTAATTCATAATCGACACATTTATTCGAAAAAGTAAAAAGAAATGCAACTTTGCAATCCGTTCCTTTAGTCCTGCTTTGCACTGAAGGGAAGTCGAACCGTAACTTCGAACTTCGCAATTATGTTCTTCTAAATGACAGTCTAAGTTTCCCCTGGGACAAACTTGATCTTGGTTGGAGTTTTCTTGGCGGTCAAGCTATGGATGCTGACTACAACGGTCTGAAATACAAATACGATAGGGTCACTGATGACCCGTAAAAGTGCACTGAATCAACTGCATCTATATTCATTATTGCACGCGTGGTTCGCTGCAAACTGTGCAGTATTGTGAGAACATTACTCATATTATTAAAACAATCAATTATTATTCCATATAAGATGCCGTGGGAGTTATCAAGGTCGATGTCGTTGCTATTATTTATGTTAATGTAAATAGGTAATTTATTGCAAGTATTAAATGTATGTAAAGTCTACAACATAAGGATTAATAATCTCTACGGTGTTTTTGAGAGGTGGGTCATTAAATTATTTATTTGGTCAATAGTTGGATCGGGGTATTGATCAGTATGGAGATGTATGAAAGTGCGCACACAATTACACCGATTTGTTCATAAAAATTAGAATCGGGCCCAACTATTGTTGGCCAACTAGGGTTTCAACTGGGGTTTCATTGCTGTTGTCCGATTCAGTGCTGGTACTCTCTTGTTTGCCGCAGATCGTTTACAGTTGGTTCTGTAAGGTATCATGAAGTTCCATGTGGCCTTTGCGTTTTGTTGACACTTTCGCATTTATGTTATTAGTAGTGGTAATTTATTAAGTATCTGTAGGGTACGTACATTGCATGTTCATTTTATTAAACTAGGATAACGGTGTTGACTGTCCAATTAGTCTGTATTTTTATTGAACTATCTTAGGAAAAAATATGTATTGTTCAGTAACAGTTGTTTGTTTTCCTAAATAAATTAAAAAAAAAAAAAAAACTAAAAGTCGGTGGTCTGAGCCTAGGCTTAGTCAGTATTTAAACGATTCTTTATATGAGTTTTTAGTTTTTATAGCAATGTTATTTATAGTAAATACAATAATAATAAAACTGCATAATCAAAACGCAATGAACAGGAATTGAATGTAAAAATAATGACATCAGTGAAATGTGAACACGTTCCATACCAGTTAAATAGCAGTTTAATAATGTCATTGCCTGCTATTAAGTATTGTTAATTAAGTAGGTACTACAGCTGCCGGAATCAAATTCATTTTGTCAATTAATTTGTCAAACAAAGTAAGAAATAGTTATTTGATGAAATCGGTTTTTATAAAATTTAGGTATAACTAAACACCCAAAGAAGAAGAGCCTGGATGCGGGCAGCGCAGGACCGTGCTTTGTGGAAATCCTTGGAGGAGGCCTTTGTCCAGCAGTGGACGTCATTTGGCTGAAACGAACGTGCCAGAAGAAATAGTTTTCCAGTCAGTTTTTAGTCAAAAAAGTTGCCTCAGATGGAATTCAAATTGATGAAATTCGCCTGTCAGAGATCTGTGTTACAGCGACAATGATCATTTCTCTAATAACTGGACAAGATACGCTTCGAATAGCGACAAACAAGTTTTCTGAACTGCAGAACTTCAGTAAAATTAGAAAATTAACATGTTTAAAGTGGTTCTCTATTCATAAAAGTCACAAATACTTAGCAACAACTCCAGCAGAAATAGACGAAGAAGGATCGCACATAATACACGAGCTGTTGTATAGTATACACGAGCATAAGTAACCGACATAGCCCGCAGAATTGCTAAAATCAAGTGGCAGTGGGGCGGGGCACATAGCTCGTAGAGACGATGGCCGTTGGGTTGGGGCAGGAAAGTTCTCGAGTGGCGACCACGGGATGGAAGACGTAGCGTGGGCAGGCCTCCTACTAGGTGGAACGACGATCTGGTAAAGGTCGCGGGAAGAGCCTGGATGCGGGCAGCGCAGGACCGTTCATTGTGGAAAGCCTTGGGGGAGGCCTTTGTCCAGCAGTGGACGTCATTTGGCTGAAACGAACGAACGAACACGAGCTGTTAGCTCACTTAAGTGCTTATATGTTATAAACAGAACAGGCAACAGTAGCTTCTCATGTAATTTTGATGGGAGATTTGCCCTCTTATTCTTTAACCATAGTATCCATAAATGCCTTGTGTATTTGTTTAATTGTACACAAGTCTTTACGGTCACAATCTTAGTAAGCTGTAAAATCTATTATTTGTATACTTATGTAGATACACAACATTTCAGTTATAACTTCACTATCTCTACATAGTTCAAAACAAAGTCGCTTTCCTGTCTGTCTGTCCCTATGTATGCTTTAATCTTTAAAAAAGATTTTGATGCGTTTTTTTAATAGATAGAGTGATTCAAGGGGAATGTTTATAATGTATACTTATCATACGTACAAAGTCGGGACGGGTCGTTAGTTTCAGGTATAAATCAACCTGAAAGTTCGAGCTTTGAAAGCCACTCAGAGCTTTTTGACAAGCCTTTACGCAACTGGCTTATCAATAAATAAAGAAACCCCACTGCCTTCTTCTACTCTAGTCAGCAAAATGATGATCCGGTGGGCAGTAAAAGTGACGACCACTCGAACGAACAATACAAAGCCAACGGGCCGTGCGCTAACAAAAGACAGACGACAAAAACAGTGAAATTCTATTAAAATGGAACAACTTCTCTTTTAGGGATTGGCTTGTTACGTCATGTTTTTGGACAAGTTTGCTTTTTACAATACATAAGACAAAATTATGGTTCTTGACAGGTGGAATGGTTCTTCAGCATGCGGTCTCCACTCTAGACACAAATAAGAATGTGTCGATACTTTAGCCCCTTCCCACCTCAGGGAATCTTGCAATTGGGTTGCAAAAACCTAGAAAATTGGTCACAGAGATAATAAATCGAAGGCAACAAGATTATTGTGGTTAATTGCACACAAAAAGCAATCAAGTGCGAAAATTACAGTAGGTAATAATATTGTAACGATCGTTGGAATATAATCGTAACGAACGATAAAATAATTGACAAAAATTAAAATAAATTGGAAGACATCAATATTAGCTAATATGTTGTAAGCGACTGTGTATAATCTGAGTTAATTATACTTGATTTATGAGTCCGTTATCGCTAACGAATGCATCATCAAATAAAACTAGGTATTAATATACATTTAATAGGTAGTCATCATCTCAGCCAAATTAATACAACTGGAACACGTTAACAGATTTTTTTCATCCATATATTGCCAGAATTCTGGAGGAGTAGATATTCCCATAGAATTAAAATAAACCATCAATTAAAATTCGAAACCATCGCTAAAAACTGTCTGTGAAAGCATGCAAAAACAAATCAATAATATTGAGTCTTATTTGTATAAAAGTGACCTTACTGACACTAGAACAAATCATTGAAGCCGCGACTAAAGTGACCCCTTTTACCGATAGGTATTTGAACTGAGTACCCCCTCTGTCAATTGAAATCTGCACTTTATGGACTAAAACTTAGTCGAAGTTTTTGTGTTCATCTAAGGGCTGATTTTTCAATCGTCGGATGACTTTTAACTGAAGAATAATTTGGCACATTGACAGTTTCAGTATGGGACATGTGTCAAAATTACAGTTTGAAAAATCAGCCCTTAATATAAAAGGAGAAACTGACTGACTGACATATCAACGCACAGCCTAAACGGCTAAACGTAGGCACTTGAAATTTGGAAGGGACGTAGATTAGGTACCGTAGACGTGCACTAAGAAAGGGATTCCCGAAATTCCCACAGGAACGGGAATTAGCGGGAAAAAACATTTGTATGAAAAATCTATACCGCGTAAGATAGATGAAGGGGGTAAAATGGGATCCACGCGTACGAAGTCGCGGGCGGCCGCTAGTTTAGTCACTAAATGAACAGGATAATGCCTTCTTTCGATCTGCATTCGAACGAAAACAGTTCCAAAACGCATTGACTTATTAAAAACAGGTAATCTATTGCAAGATTCTTTTAGCACGCGGACCGGTTTCATTAACTGACACGTAACGAAACGCTGCAGCGATTCTGTTGGCTTTATAATGTAGATGTTATGTTGGCTACATGATTGAAAACGGTTGTTAATTTCTTGGGCTTTTCAGTCTCGAAATAGCTTAGTTTACAACCTGAAAAGTGGCTAGTAGAACTGTTCTTTAATGTTTCATTAAGTTACGAGAATATTTACAGTATCAAGTAAATAATGATGCTAGAATTGAAAGAGATGCATATAAGTACATTATAAAATAAAACTATATGCTCTTAGACATTGGTAACTTAATCGTAAACGTAAAAGTATTTACTAACTTTATGCTTGAAGCACAGAATAAATATTTTATATTAATTAAGCTCAGGAAAATATTGTGTAATATGTGGGCTTTTGTGTCCTATCCCTTAACTTACTAGCTTATAGAAAAAATACAATAAAAGGGACACACATACCTGCTTGATTATGATGTAAACATTTCCTTCCTGTTTATTTTATCAGTATCAGTAAAGCAATACGGGAAATCGCCGATCACATTGAAAACATCTGATCTTATCTGGGAAAACAACTTTCCTAAGGTTTACGTAAAGTTGTTACTCAATTGAGATACAGAAGCTACGGCTTTTGATCGACAAATTTTTGAAATACATTTGTTGAGTTGTTTATTGCAGTTGTTAACATTCTTCCACGTCCGATGTTAATCTTGTGATTATTATCATAGGCGTAGATAATTGCTACGAGGTATAAATCATATTCAGTTGGATAAATCTGAACATTGAAATGTCTGACTTATAATTGAAACTTTTATTCGAAAAAATAAAAAGAAATGCAACTTTGCAATCCGTTCCTATAGTCCTGCTTTGCACTGAAGGGAAGTCGAACCGTTACTTCGAACTGCGCTTCTATGTTCTTCTGATTAATTTCGTTGCGGGTCCATGACAGTTTAACTTTCCCCCGGGACAAAGTTGACCTTCACTGGTCGGATTTATGTTGGCGGTCAAGCTGTAGATGCTGACTACACAGGAGTTGCAGCGGTGGGAACGAGAGGTGGGAATAGTCCCTGTATAAATGTCCCACAGCAGCAGCAATGATGTCATTCAGGCATAAAGACGGGCAGCCTGTATTATAGTAAAGTTTTCATGATTACTGATGCTAAAGCATTACGAGTTCTTTACACTGATTTTCTTACTTTTGTTTTGTAGTTGGGAAAATCAGCCATGAATACCTTACCTTATGAATTAGAAACTTACCTACTAACTCTTTCCTAGTCCCTATTGCAAAAATATGGTCTGAAGTACAAATATGAAAGGGTCACTGATGACCCGTAAAAGTGCACTGAATCAACTGCATCTATATTCATTATTGCACGCGTGGTTCGCTGCAAACTGTGCAGTATTGTGAGAACATTACTCATATTATTAAAACAATCAATTATTATTCCTTGTAAGACGCCGTGGGAGTTATCAAGGTCGATGTCGTTGCTATTATTTATGTTAATGTAAATAGGTAATTAATTGAATGTATTAAATGTATGTAAAATCTACAACATAAGGATTAATAATCTCTACGGTGTTTTTGAGAGGTGGTCCATTAAATTATTTATTTGTTCAATAGTTGGATCGGGGTATTGATCAGTATGGAGATGTATGAAAGTGCGCACATTACACCGATTTGTTCATAAAAATTAGAATCGGGCCCAACTATTGGCCAACTAAAAGTCGGTGGTCTGCGCCTAGGCTTAGTAAGTATTTAAACGATTCTTTATATGAGTTTTTAGTTTTTATAGCAATGTTATTTATAGTAGATGCAATAATAATAAAACTGCATAATCAAAACGCAATGAACAGGAATTGAATTTAAAAATATCGACATCAGTGAAATGTGAACACGTTCAATATCCAGAAATACCAGTTTAATAATGTCATTGCCTACTATTAAGTATTGTTAATTATGTAGGTACTACAGTTGCCGGAACCAAATTCATTTTGTCAATTAATTTGTCAGACAAAGTAAGAAATCGTTGTTTGATGAAATCGTTTTAACTAAATAGGCCAAAGAAGACTTTTCAGTAAAAAAAGCTGCCTTCGATGGAATCCGACCCATTAATTTCGCCTGCCAGACAACTGAACTACAGCAACAATGATCCTTTGTCTAATAACTGGACAAGATACGCTTCGAATAGGGACAAACAAGTTTTCTGAACTGCAGAACTTCAGTAAAATTAGAAAATTAACATGTGTTAATAGTTTTCTATTCATAAAAGTCACAAATACAACCGCAGCAGAGATGGATAAAGAAGGGTCACACATTCATGAGACGTGTGTTGAAATGAAAATAAAAGGCAAAAGCTTCTCATGTAATTTTTATGACAGATTTGTAGCCTCTTATTCATATTATCCAATCCATAATATTTTATATTATGGTTAAACCTAGTGTAATAATCTAATACAAAAGTCGTTACAAATCTATGTATATTTGTATACTTAGGTATATTTGAAGTATTTTAGTTATGACTTTTCGTGTTAATCAGCCTGCAAGTCCGAGAAATGTGCTTTTGGAAGCCATTCAGAGCTTTTTTTCAGGCTTTTACGTAACTGGTACCTATTAATAAATAAAGAAACCCCACTGCCTTCTTCTACTCTAGTCAGCAAAATGATGATCCGGTGGGCAGTAAAAGTGACGACCACTCGAACGAACAATACAAAGCCAACGGGCCGTGCGCTAACAAAAGACAGACGACAAAAACAGTGAAATTCTATTAAAATGGAACAACTTCTCTTTTAGGGATTGGCTTGTTACGTCATGTTTTTGGACAAGTTTGCTTTTTACAATACATAAGACAAAATTATGGTTCTTGACAGGTGGAATGGTTCTTCAGCGTGCGGTCTCCACTCTAGACATAAATAAGAATAAATACGTAAAACAGTATTATGTAATCTTATACTTACTGGTTACATCCATTATCAGGCTTAGCCCGCGGTTTTACCTGTGGATTGAGTCCACTAAAGAAAAACGGGACTATTCCCACCTCTCGTTCCCACCACTGCAACTCCTGTGTAGCCAGGATCTACAGCTTGACCGCCACAAAAACCCAACCAATGAAGGTCAAGTTTGTCCACTAAAGAAAGCCTATGTACTCGTACCTAGCTAAATCACGGGTCCTGCATCAAGGATATTTTGTTACCAGATATAAAAATCTGTTGCTTTTATGATGACCGCGTGGAGTTCGAAATCTACAAATAAAAACATCGTGAATCTTCACAAAAACATACTTTATTACGTTATGAGATTGCAAATTACGCAACTCAACAACCGTAACAGAAATGTCGTTAAGGCAGCCCCAGACAAAATTAAAAGTTGCTTCCTATGAAGAATTTAAATCACATCTCCGTGCAAGGAAATACGACATTCTTAACAGAACCCTGATACGGTTGTTTGAAGTAGATCTTGTAGGGAAAGGAAAGGTTTACAATGCAAATAAGACTTAACACCTTTGGGATTACGAGGAATATGATGTTAGATATTGTTTACTTAAATAGAGTCGTGGGAATCACAACGATATTAAATTTTTTTGGAATGTAAACACGAGTATTATCAAATGCAGAATTTATTTTGTTACATTAGTTTGCAAAATCTTAAAAAAATGTGTCTAAAGTAGGTTTTTAATCGAGTCTCGTTCAACGTATGGAAATTAATGTTCAGTAGTAATTGACCAAAGTAGGTAGTGGTGGGTAACTAACCATACGAGACCTAGATTGGTAAGTAGGCTTGCAGCCTCAAATTAAAACAATGGTTTACCGTACCACCAGTTCGGGACAGTATTTATTGCTAAAAGTTCTTCTTAGTTTAAATCATAAGTGGCTCTACTAAATGGTAAATGTCTCAATTTGATCATCGGTGACTTCTTATAGCCACAATGTAGCTTGTTTTATTAAATTCACACAGACACGAAGGTTGTTGTGTTGTTCCAAGCAGGTAACCTGGTTCACAGTATTGTTCCAACACGCGTCTCTCCCCGATAAGCTGCTAGCTGAAGTGACATTTAAAGGTGTTAATATCTTTTTACCTTGCATTCAATTTGTAAGACCGAATTAAAAATCGAAGGCAATATTATCAAAATCTTATCAGAAGATCCTTGTAAAATGGAAGAAGAAATGGAGACATATTAAAGCAAATACAAGAAGTCTGACGTATCAAGTGTATCTGATAAATAAATTAAAGAAGTGGTCCTAAAATCCTACTTTCTTATATTATAAATGCAAGTTTGTGTGGATGTCTGGATTTTGATGAAACTTTACAGTATGACCAACTGAATTTCGAGTAAAGCCGCGAGCAAAAGCTACTATAAATCTGAAATATCATAGCTAAAAGGCAGTTTGCACGAAAATACGTCGCTCTGGTAGAACTTTTGCGAAATGGATGTGAACGTAGTCGTCTATTCTTTTTGGGACAAACTGACTCATTCAACTTTTTCGAAGCAACCAAAGTACACAACGAGGAAAGGCTCTCATGTTCTGCTGACCATTACACGACAGCCCCCGGTAATGACCGGCTGACCTCCCGTTAGCATTACCGTACAGTTACGCGATCGCCGTCACTCGGCCGGCTCAGATACGCCCCGATTGAGGCGTATCTACAATTGTTAGGTTTACGGCAAAAGTCGTTAGTGCAGCGTACATTACAGAAAATAAAGAAAGAAACACTGCTTAATTGCTTAACTGCCCAAAAACATCAGAAACACAGATCAAATGTGTGTAGAGCTTGTTTGTCCAAAATGAACATTCAGCATGACTGTGTCATGCTCTAGGGTAGGATCTAAAACATAGCATAGGTATTCTGTAGCAGCCATGCACTAACAGCATGTTTTAACTGTTTGAAAATACTCCAGACACATTGAACCTCAAGAAAATAGTTGACAGGTCAGCGAATGAATAAAACGGGAGATCATGCCTTCTGGTGCCCCTTAAGTTTACTGCCGTTGACTGAAACATCTCATTCACGGCATATCTACTTACTTTTTTCCGTAGGTTTCCATCCTATGTTAGTTTTTTCTTACAAAAGAAAAATGAAATACCTAAATGTTAAAAATTCTTGCCCTTCAGTTAGTTCTATACGCCTTGTAATGTTTGCTATACTGTTAGAAACAAACACGTAACGTTATATTGCAGGAACTTCTGATTTTCTTCTGCTATAATAATAAACTCGTTCGTTCGTCTACTGTATTTTACTGTTGATGATAGATAGTTTGTAACTGATCGCTCTTTATTACTGTTCAGTGAACATTTTACGACTGATGATAATGATGATGGTGCTTGAATTCCAAACAAATAAACCTTCTTTAATGGCGAACCAAAATCTACACGAGCAAATTACTATTATTTCTCTGCAATTCTCGCAGACAATCTTTTCTACATTTGAGGACAAACGTAATAATTTGTGAGTCAATTTCGAGAAATGAGCGACTAACTGTCAATGATTAAGTAAGTAATTATTATGCAGAATAACATTCCCGCGCGTGCGCAGCAACGAATTTGTGAGGTCTCAGTGATAGCGAGTACGGCTGGAGTCTTTGTTTACTTTGCAATTGCTAAACAAACATCTCTCATAATCTTTGCCACTATTAAGATTGTTTAGAGAGTCCGATTTTTCTAACTTATGGAAGCTACCTATTTTATGAAACATCAGGAACTACCGCGTAACTTTCATCATATTCGACCAGTAACACAGCTCCATTATATCTCAGATTTATCAATTTTATTTTTTTGTTTTCAAACTCCTTAATTTGTATTCATTGTTGATGAAACTGTATAAGGCTCTACATCTTGATCAGTCCATAATTCGTGGAACTAAACTTTCTTTTAAAAATAGGACAGTTATTCCTTGGTTTTTATTTCTTACATTACTTTCAGACTTTTCTGGAGACTTTCCCGCCACTGCAACTCCTTTATAACCAGGATCTACAGATTGGCTTCCAATGAACTGACCAGTAAAGGTTTCTCTGGTCTTACCAAGACTTGTCTCAATCTAATACTAGAACCTCACACCAAACAGAGTAACCACCTGAATAATTAGCAAAAACAGCCAATTCTCACGTCGCAAGATCTACCACTGCTGGTGTAACGGCGCCTGCGCAACACCATTGTTCTCTGCCTTATTTCTAATAGCCTTACTTGCCTAATTGTGCGACATACTACACGATTGAGTAAAATTTAGTCCGAATGAGTTGTGAGGCAAAAAGTACGAATGCAATGTTGATTTAGTACTTTTATTTGTGTATTGTTTCGATATCAAGTGTGCTTAGCAGAAAAAGTAACTTATATGACACCATAATTCTGTAATTGCTTCAGACTTTTTTGTACAGTCAGCGTCAAATAGTTCGTGACACCTAAAGTATTTATTTATTTACTAGCGGCCGCCCGCGACTTCGTACGCGTGGATCCCGTTTTACCCCCTTCATCTATCTTACGCGGTTTAGATTTTTTCATACAAATGTTTTTTCCCGCTAACTCCCGTTCCCGTGAGAATTTTTCAATATCCTGTTGTAACTAAGCTTTAATTTCCTTCGAAATTCAAATCTCGGTATGCGCTCGACATGCAAAAGTCGGGGGTGTCGCGAATGTGCCACAGTAATAAACGGACGATGTGTTGTTTTATAAACAGTAAGCGCTATTTTTCTAAAAATAATTACAAGTACATATTTATACAGGGTGTTAGACAAATAGGTTTATAAGCCGACACTAGACCATGTTAACATAGGTACCTACGCAATTACGCATATAAATGTTATGGTGAAGTCAGTGATATCATCATTTTATTTTTTTTATTTTTCATACAAAATAAAATTTATAAAAATCAGATTTCTATGAATATTAAAATTATTAAAATCATTCATACCATTTATATAGGTACTAGTGTCGGCTTATAAACCCATTTACCTAAACAACCTGTATAATAATCAAGCATTTTACGGTCGTAAATTGATAAGATTTGTTACTAAATTTTAATACTAATATTTATTTTATTAAATCTACTAATCACAAAACAACAATCATTTTTTATCCTCTTTAATTCACAAAGTATTTTGTTAGTCAAAATAAAATAAAAATTACAATCACAAAATACATTCACAATACTAGATAAAAATTCTAAGTAGGCAGAAGTAATGAAAATAGGGTCTGCAAGTGGGCAGCCCTATTGCATGTTGTCATACGGTGACGTTCCGCGCGGCTGTTGACATTTATTTCAAAAATATGGCCGAGTTGGAATACTGTATAGATAGTATTACCGTGTCTCTACAGATTTATTATAAGTATAGATTAGGAAACTCAACAGCTTTGTCGACAATTTACATGATACAGAAGTAGCCAAAAAGTCCGCAACACGTCTTTGTTACAATGGAAATAAGGTTGTGTTTGCAACTTTTTGGCCACTTTGGGTGTCAAGAACTATTTGACGCTGACTATACGTTTACTTCGCTCAATGAAGCAAATAAGAATGAAAATTAAATCTTTTCTTTCTTTCTTTCAAATGCATAAGTTGTCGTCACAAAGGTACGTCTGCCATAATAATTATTATTGGCTAGTAAAAGACCATGCTAGAAATCACAGGAACGTAACTATTTCTTATCGTCATTTTAGCTGAACACGTTCGCATAATATTAGATTACACAAGTAGCATTATATCACGCAGTTGGTTGCACCGCGTTGATAACGTTAATAAAATGCTTGAAAAAGAAATGAATAATATTGGGTGTTTGACTCATATTGCAAGTTTATCTTTTTGGAAACTAGATGGCACTATCTTGATTTAGATTGCGGTGGTAAAGTATTTTTAAAAGCTTTCATATTTAGTTTACCTAGAGGTGGGATTACTAGTAATTTTTAGTAGTTCATCATCATCATCATTTCAGCCATAGAACGTCCACTGCTGAACGAACATAGGCCTCCCCCAATGATTTCCATGTTGATCTATTAGTAGCGGCCAGCGTCCAGCGCCTTCCTGTTACCTTTATGATGTCGGTCCACCTTGTTTGTAAGTTGTAGCTACAAATTGCTAATATTATTTAAAAAAAAATAGTAGTGTGTCAGGCGCTGGAGCAGGCCACCACCAACCGGCCATTGTGGAAATCATTGGGGGAGGCCTATGTTCAGCAGTGGACGTCCTGTGACTGAAATGATGATGATGAGTGTGTCAGTCTCTACCTCTAGAGGTACTGTAAAATACGCTGATTATGTCCTATCTTCTGCATCATACTTTTAATCCGTTTTGCATCACTTCGAAACAAGTTTTGAAAATTCCAATCGTAAGTAATAATTGGAATCAAACGCGTTTCGTGGAAGGTCGACGAAGTCATAAATTGGAGAGTGATATGAGTCACCTTCAGACGAGTTCGGCTTATAAAACAATTAAGACAAATTACTTGATTAGTTAACAAACCATTTCTGCTAGCGACTTTATCCGAGTGCGTTTTGGTTGTAATAATCCGTCACGCCATTAAAAACAGTTTATTTCCTACTAAAAACCTAAAAATGTTTTTTTTTCGTAACTTGAGAAGTGGTGAAACCAAAACTCATGAACAACATTATAACATCAAAGCATTTGTGCGTAAAAATATAATAAAGTAACAAATTGATTTTCTTCAGCATTCACTTGGTTTCTCTCCACGAATTCCATGTAGTACATATTTCAATGAAATGGCTTTATAACTTGCAACTTGGGTAATATTATGTAGACTTGTTTTTTGTAAAATGACATCGTGACCCTGTATAGTGACTAACTACTTAACTTACTTACAAATAATTGTACTTTTAACCGGCTTCAAAAAAGGAGGAGGTTCCATTATAAAGCAAGACTACTCGGACAAGGTAAAGCACTTTTAAAAGTGCACGCTAATTTTACGTCAAATTCAATTGTATTCAAAATCTGATTACCGCGTAAATAAATAATTATTCGGCATTGTTTTATTTATATTATTAAAGTTAAAGCACACGTTTGTTACGTCAGTTACGTTCAATGACAGAGTAATTGGGCTCTAAACTCTAATTAACAATTAGTCAACCGTTAATGTTGAAGTAATAATGGGATAATTTGTTATTTACTTAATAGTTTATTTAATTTTGTGAGTAAGCAATGAAGTTGTTTTAAACTATTACTTTGATAAAAGTTGTAAATACCTACATAATATTTACTTTTATTAATACCACGGTAAGAATATGGTAGATTTTGGCGGACTTAAACTACATTATGAAATAGCGAAATAATCACGTTATTAATACCCTATACTTGTAAAAATTATACAAATTGTAATTTATGTATGTGTAATTTATGTTCTTTGTCAGTTTTGCGGTGCCCCTACGGGCTGTCATAATATGTGTAAGGTACTTAAATTGTATTTTACCACCTGTATTTACCATAATATGACAAACAATTAAACAAATAAATATGTAGAGACTCTCCTATGTTTAGAAGAGCTCGTATTTTTTATTAGTAGTATTCGAAGCTTTTCCTTGTTGCAAAAAGGCCAACGTAAACCTCATCTTCAGCCTATTAATAGTAGTCCACTGCTGGTCATAGACCTCCCCCAATACGCACCATCTTACAATGTTTTCGGCTTGTCACATCTAATTTTTGTCAGCGACTTTTCGCAATTCGTCACCTAGCTGGATAATAATAGTTTATTGCACAAAACTTGGTTAATATCATCCACATAATTATGGTTGCAAAAGGTGTATTATAATTGCTAGTATAATATCAACGAGTACATCTGAAAGTTCCCAAATCTAGGGTCCCTGTATCTTAGAAAACCAGTAGATACTGGACTAGCAGGAGAACCAAAGTAACCGACATAGCTCGCAGAATTGCTAAAATCAAGTGGCAGTGGGCGGGGCACATAGCTCGTAGAGACGATGGCCGTTGGGGCAGGAAAGTTCTCGAGTGGCGACCACGGGCTGGAAGACGTAGCGTGGGCAGGCCTCCTACTAGGTGGACCGACGATCTGGTAAAGGTCGCGGGAAGAGCCTGGATGCGGGCAGCGCAGGACCGTTCATTGTGGAAAACCTTGGGGGAGGCCTTTGTCCAGCAGTGGACGTCATTTGGCTGAAAAGAAAGAAAAGAGAAAGACTGGACTATACCCACCTCTCGTTCCCGCTGCAACTCCTGTGTAGCCAGGATCTACAGCTTGACCGCCAATAAAAACCGAACCAGTGACGGTCAAGTTTATTCCCGGGGGAAAGTTAAACTGTCATTGGACCAACAACAATTTTTTTATCAAAAGAACACTCGTATGTTCTTCTCATATTATTTATGAGCAGTAGATAAGTAACTAGATATAACGCCATAGATTTAATTGGCATTAATGAGTATTTCCACTCTAATCACACTTCAGGTCATCGGTCACGTATAATTGATGATCGGCCATTTGCAGCTAATCGTGTCAAGGTCCTTATTGTATTTCAACAGTCCATTACGTTGGAACGTTGACATAATTAGTTTCCAATCATGTACAGTTAGGCGTGGTCTTATTTAATATGAGTTGCAGCTTTAAACAATCAATAAAAAAACTCAATAATGCATTAAGACGCAATCCTCTCCAGCTTATACCTATTAATTATAGCTTCTCATATCACAGTCGTTTTCAGTGTGTCTTGAGACACATAAAGGTATACATTCATTGTTGCGGCAAGGCAAACTGTCACGCAGAGTAGAATTTAGGACCAAACCAACACCCCTCTTCCCATGTATTAAAAGGAGACTATGGGAACGTCAGACCTTCATAACCCGTCTGGCTATCGTGGTGAGTGAAGGCTAAATTACCTCCTTCCTCCTCCTATGCCTTTGGTAAGATAGAGAGGGTTGTGTGCTTTTAATGTCAGACAAGTTGACCTGACGATGATGATGTTCATATATTAGATGTAGTTATTTATTTTGCATTGTTTATTTTTAAAAACTTTTGCAAACAATGGTACCAACCTACTTGTCTGTTTTAACTGCGTTTATTTTTAAAAGGACCCTGACAAAATACAAAAACTAAACCGTCTCATGCAATTTAACGCACTTCAAAACCGTCATCATAACATTAAGCTGAGGGACGGTAACGAAAAACTAAACAGTAAAATAAATAGTGATGTTCGATTCGATGTTGTCGATATCGATACCTAACTATTATCCCCATAGTAAAATAACACCAAGGCTCAAATTGAGCAGATTTTCTACTAAAAATACGGATAAACAAACATACATCTCGTAATATTACTTACATACAAAATACATAAATGAATAACTTACTTCCAGCGGAAATTAACAACCGCAGGTGCCGTTATACACCAAATGACTAAGACCGATGAAGACGAAGTTTCCGGAACAAAAGCTAACTAAAATAAAAACAAACCGCCTGCTACGAGTACATTTGTGATTAACCTATCATTAAGATTAAATTGGCTTCCGTAAACTTTTATTTATAGTAGCACTAGCATACCTACCGCGCCCGTGGCTTAGGCCGCGTGGAATTTTGTCTATCACAGAAAACCTTTGTCGCGTGCGACCCTGTTTCAAAAACCGGGATAAAAGCTATCCTTTGCCGGGACTCAAACTATCTCCATGCCAAATTTCATCAAAATCGGTTCAGTGGTTTAGGCGTGAAAGCAAGACAGACAGACAGAGTTACTTTCGCATTTATAATATTAGTATAGAAGTATAGATATAGATAAGTTATTATTGATTTAGCTCGGAAACTTAATGTAGTAAACTGTATTAATTTTATCGATAAACGATTTAATTGACATAACATCTACATCACTAGACCTAAGACAATGGATTCACGGCGCATTACAAAGTAAGCCGTGAGATTCTGTTTCATAATTTGTTTCTCGGCCATTTATACAATTCCATGGTAATTAGGATTCCAGTCTCGCTAACATTTTTGCATGCGAATCATTATCGATTTAGCATTCGTTTTGCAATAGCATATACTACAATATGTATGTTCTTATGAACATTGAAGTTTTTCATCTTTTTATGTGGTCTCACCACCTTCCTCTGAACATGAAATTTCATGAAACTATTAACATTTCAGTAAAACATAGAGAAAAGAAAAAATATCTATTAGTCTCTACAAATCCTGCAACAAGATTTGTTTTATCAAACGAGTAAAATAACAGTTGATAATGACAAAATCAAGATGATTTTTGAATGTAGCTCGAGTGTTATTTTTGTACATCACTAAAAAAGATTCGATCATGACATCATAGTTCAATGTAGCATACTTTTATTTGGGGTCTGTAAAGTTACTAAGTATGTATGATGAGGCACGATAATATACTTAAATCGATAACCAATAGGTTCTCGATAGGTAATAACCTGAGCATTTAGATATTATACAGGGTGTCCCAAAATTAGCACGTCACACTGACTCTGGAGGTAGCCGAGTCTAAGATGCATCGAACATGTCATGAACATGTGTCTATGGGCGACAGTAATCACTTACCATCGGGTGATCCGTCTGCTCGTTTGCCTCCTGTCACATAAAAAAAAAATGAACAGCTTAATATGTCCATAAAAAAGTTTCATAAGTTTTAAGATATGACCACTTTTATTTATTCATGTCCATAGAAAAGTTTGATGAGTTTTGAAAAATACGATTCATATTAGTTATTTTTTTTAAATGGACTTAATATAGTTGTTAGATGCGTCTTAAGCTCATTTACCTCTGTGACGTGCAAATTTTGGGACACCCTGTATGTACCTTGGTATACAACTTTAGTTTGTCTTATACCTACCTAAATAAATAGTCAATTTCTACAGTTGCGGAGTTGTATCAAGTCGTGAGGTCTCTCCATTGACCTCTTAATTAACCTGAAGTTAATTGCAGCCATTTGTAAATGACCATTACTAATGGTTAACTGCGTTAGCATGTCCTAGGTGATGTTTAGGTGTCCTAGGTTTTAAATATAACTAATCTATACTAGTCTATACTAATATTATAAATACGAAAGTAACTCTGTCTGTCTGTCTCTCTTTCACGCCTAAACCACTGAACCGATTTTGATTAAATTTGGCATAGAGATAGTTTGAGTCCCGGGAAAGGACATAGGATAGTTTTTATCCCGGTTTTTGAAACAGGGACGTACGCTATAAAGTTTTTCTGTGTCAGACAAAATTCAAAGCGGGCGAAGCCGCGGGCGGAAAGCTAGTCTAAATATTATAACTCAAAGGTTACTGACTGACTGACTGACATAGTGATCTATCAACGCACAGCCCAAACCACTGGATGGATCGGGCTGAAATTTGGCATGCAGGTAGATGTTATGACGTACGCATCCGCTAAGAAAGGATTTTACGAAACTTCACCCCTAAGGGGGTAAAACGGGATCCACGGGTACGAAATCGCGGGCGGCCGCTACTATATATTATTTTACTTTGTCTTTACTTTGTCTTGTTTAGGTATGTATGAAATATGAATTTAATAACGCTCAATACGAATCCTCGTTATCATTTCAATAGTTAATTCAGTTATTATTGATTAATTGATTTAATTCTACCAATTGGTTATTGTTTGCAATATTTATTACATAATAAGGAAAATACATTATGTTTTATTGATGATCAATACTTATTGTCTTCCTGTTTTCTTCCTTTTTCCCATTATTTGGGGTCGGAATTATTTGTTCTGAGGCGTACCAATACATATTGTTATGAAGTTAAATTAACGTTAATTTGTTTTGCAATAAACAACCAATATTAACCCATCTGTAGCTGAGTGGCCTGAACCAGTCATCTCGCGCGAAAAGTCAGGCTTCGAGTCCCGTCTGAAGCAGAGTTTTGTCATGCAAAAAATCATGTCGTCTCTCTCTTAGGCCCAGAACACACGGTGAAACGCAACTGCAACGAAACTGCAACTTCTAGTTACTTTTGAGTTGCATTTAAGTTTCTGCCATAGAATTCGTTGAGAGACCACACATGACGCGACCATTTCAAACCGGTTTCAAACTGGTCGCGTCATTTGTGGTCTCTCAACGGAACTCAAAAGTAACTAGAAGATGCAGTTTCGTTGCAATTGCGTTTCACCGTGTGTTCTGGGCGTTACTGTAATACACTAGGTACATTTAATTAAAAAAGAATTATAAAGATTTCACTTTATCAAGCACAAAATAGACCTCGGCGACAACGCGCTTTTTAATCGAACCTTGAACCGTCCGACCTTGCGGGAGCACAGATTAACCTATAAAGTGTAGGGGGCACTTATTGAGTCGTGTTCAACTATCTAGGTATTTTGCAACTGCTACGGTCGACAAATACCTACTTGACTATTCGTAGATTCTAATCTGTTAAAGTATTAACCTAAATAAAATTTGCAATCCCTTTCTTATTAATGATACTCGTAAGACGATAGCACGTCAAGCTTAATATCGTGGTTCTTATCTAGTTGTAATAAATCTGGGGGCACGGCAGTGCCCCCGCCAAGTCGAGCGCGAAGCAAACACTGCCGTACCATCCTTTACTGGAACCATTTCGCCGCATTTTCAGGTCCCTATTTGAGAACCTCTGGATAAGACCAGAACGCAGAAATTTTCGTCATCTAGTAAGCTATAATCACATACCTAAAATCCAAAATTTCAAGTCTGTAGGTAATTTAGTTCCGAAGTTAAGCGAAAGCAAAGTTTCGCATTTATGACACTCACTCACTGATGATCATCAAAATAGAACTAGTACTTCCCATAAACTCAGAGAGCTGAAATTTGGTATAAAGTTAGGGTTTAATGGCCACATAAAGGGAAAACTATAAAAACTAGGAAAATCGAAGATCTGGAGTAACACCACATTCATAATCAATACTACTAGCGCCACACCGGCACCGTGGTGTTCGCCTGTACCGCTCACCGCTAGATGGCGCTAGCACTTTGAGCGTCGATTTTCTGCACCGCGGTGTCCAGATTTTTTTCCTTTCTAGACCCCCCCCCCCCGTCGATTAAGAGAATGTTGTGTAATTTGAATTTGGTTGATTTCGTTTATTTTATCGTGAGGTTCTATAAGGTTAAGTTATTATTAAACCAATTCTGATTCGTTGTCCATTTTAAAAGTCGCTGTGTTTAATATCGTAAAAAAAATGTCGATAATATTAAAGGACGACGACGTTAAATAATTNGCTATTTTGCAATAAAAATGTAGCTGGCTGATATTGTGCTGTCGCCCTTACAGATACATTGTACGTGGTAGTTTGGTTTTGGCCAAACAATTTTAGTGTTGTAGCCTCCTTGGCCGCGCGACACTGGCCACCAAGAAACTTAATTTTTACTCGACGGTCAATTTGATATTCTTTTGTTTTTTTTCTCTCGCTCTCTATTTTACTGCATTTTTACAGTGAAGTTTATTATATTGTTATTGTGTACAAGAAAGTAGAGTTTAATAATTATTTTCTTTGTTGCAGGTTTGCTAAGATGGAGCTTCGGTGGCGTGTTTTAGCGCTATGGATTATACATTTTACAATAGGTAACATATAATTTTTATTAATACCTAATCTTTATAGCTACTATTGCAATAATTCATCTACACTTGCGAGCAAAAGTATGGAATCACTTACATGAAGTTGTTTCCACGCGATCTTGTGTACAAACCAATTTGTTAATCACAAAAAAAGTAGCACCATTTTAAAGGTTAAACTTTTAACTTTAAATTGATACCAAATTCATTTAAATCACACCAGTATTTAAAAAGATATCCCGGCTGATGTAAAGAAGTAAGGAAAAAGACATGTATCAACTGTTTGATACGTCGCGAGTTGCGGACTATTTACCCCCCATAAAAGCAAGTGTTTTCGGATTTTTGCTTTCACACGTTGATCCATACACATCTCCGCTTCTTTTGACACTTTACCTGGGATTCTACACCTTCAGAAGCAGCACAAATCGTTGCACTATTGCAAGAAGGGCTCAGTCAGAGGGCTATCGCACGTCAGCTCCACATAAGACAGTCCTGGGTTTCAAAAGTTTTGAGACGCTTTCGGGAGACTGGTGGCTTTATCCCGAGACCAAGTTCTGAACATTGTCGGTGCACATCGCAGAGGGAAAACCGTTTTTTCATGTCAACTTCTCTACGAAATCGTCATTTGACTGGTATCGACGTCCAGCAAGAGCTCAGAAATGTTCGTAGGATAGCTGTTAGCAAGTGGACAGTTCGTCTAAGATATAAACAATAGAATTTGACTCCAAAAAGGCCTGCCACAGGCTTGAAACTGACGGCAGGTCACCGATAAGCACGCTTTCAATTTGCTCCTACACATCTCGATGGGAAGTCGAGCAAGCCACCCCCATAAGCCAATGTTTTAGCGAACCAGGACTGCACAAATCGCTCCCCAGGCCGTCTATAGACCCGACCTCTTCGACTGCTGCACTGCAAAAACAGTCTGCATTCATCGGAGAACAAAACTCGCCTCCATTACTCGCCTTCCGAGTGCGAGCTAATTGAAAGCGTGCTTGTCGGCGACCTGCCGTCAGTTTCCAGCCTGTGGCAGGCCTTTTTGGAGTCAAATTTTATTGCTCATATCTTAGACGAACTGTCCACTCGCTAACAGCTATCCTACGAACATTTCTGAGCTCTTGCTGGACGTCGATACCAGTCAAATGACGATTTCGTAGAGAAGTTGACATGAAAAAACGGTTTTCCCTCTGCGATGTGCACCGGCAATGTTCAGAACTTGGTCTCGGGATAAAGCCACCAGTCTCCCGAAAGCGTCTTAAAACTTTTGAAACCCAGGACTGGCTTATGTGGAACTGACGTGCGACAGCCCGCTGGCTTAGCCCTTCTTGCAATAGTGCAACGATTTGTGCTGCTTCTGAAGGTGTAGAATCCCAGGTAAAGTGTCAAAAGAAGCCGAGATGTGTATGGATCAACGTGTGAACGCAAAAATCCGAAAACACGTGCTTTTATAGGGGGTAAATAGGCCGCAACTCGCGACGTATCAAACATTTGGTACATGTCTTTTTTCTTACTTCTTCACATCAGCCGGGATATCTTTTTAAATACCGGTGTGATTTAAATGAATTTGGTATCAATTTAAAGTTAAAAGTTTAATCTTTAAAATGATGCTACTTTTTTAGTTACTAACAAATTCGTTAGTACACAAGATCGCGTGGAAACAACTTCATGTAAGTGATTCCATACTTTTGCTCGCGAGTGTAGTTAGTTTTTTACTTTACTATAGCCCCTTGGTGACTTATTAATTACTTTACTAAAGTATAAGAGAATAATAGACCTGATTAAGGTGTTGAGTAAGGATGAAAGGCCAATACCCAATGTTTTTTGGCAAAGGTATTCTAATGAAACGTGAAAGTGAAACAAAGCGTTTTTCTGTTAAAAGAAACGTACAGTTACAAAAATCTGAGTATCTAATTAGCACATTCGAAATAGATGTTCTTACTAACTTTGTACACTATTGTACCTACAGTCGAATGCACATGGAACTATTTTTGTAGATCTTTGGATAGTTGTATTTGGCTGTATTTAAATTGATTTTTATTTCTGTGATAAATTCATTCTGAGAGAGAGAGAGAGAGAACTGAGTGATCTGATTTGATAGTTTAGGTTTTCCTCTCCATCTAAATGTATAAATGGGAGCCTAGTTCATTACTATACACTTACAGCATAATATGTGCCAACAAAGTATGCACATCTAAGGGCGCCAAGTCGTCAAGTCGCAACAGCAAGTCGTAAATATTTGACTCGCCCAAGCCAATTAATTTTCCTTACCACTCGTCTCTAGAATCTATGCTTATAAAAGCGAAAAGTCACTGACTGATTGACTGACTGACTCACTCACTCATCACGAAATCTCAAAAACTACAAGTGCTAGGAGTCCAAATGCATGGGGGTTCCTTTTAGAACGTAGGTGCTCACTAAGATAGGATTTTGCAAAATCCAACCCTAAGGCGGTAAAACAGGATCCACCCGTATGAAGTCGCGGGTGGCCACTTGTATTTAATATTAGTGATATCTCTAGGTAGGTCGCGGGAAGAGCCTGGATGCGGGCAGCGCAGGACCGTGCATTGTGGAAAACCTAGGAGGAGGCCTTTGTCCAGCAGTGGACGTCATTTGGCTGAAACGAACGAACGAACGATATCTCTAGGTTGTCTGGAAAAGATTGCTTCACAGCGGTCTTTTAAGACCGCCTAAATTATGCCGTCTCTTTTGCGTATTCCTTTCTTCTCTTGTTGTTTATGGTAATATATCTTTTTTTACTCGCAGTGTCCTGCAACAAATTGCCAGTGTTCACGCAGGACATGAACAACCTAGCGCTGTCGGAGACCACGCCCACCGGCTCCGTAGTCTACACGCTGCAAGGAATGGACCCGGATGGGTTGCCGGTAAGGACAAGCAATACGTCTTATATTTATTTATTTAACACAACATGGTCCAGTTTACTCGCGACGCCTTTAACTGTCAGAAATGGAAGCACATCGCCAGGAGAGCTATCCTCGGAGATGACATCACCCCACCGTATACCTCGACAGCGCAACCACGACCACTCTGACACGTGTTCGACTAATGGTGCGTCCACACTGGGCGAACGGGCTCACGCGGAAAACTCGACATCCTGCTCACCCTGCTCTTGAGTGAGCAGGATGTCGAATTTGCCGCGCGATCCTGTTTGCCCAGTGTGGACGCACCATTAGATGAGAGATATCACAACAGGGCTTAAGTAACTGAGAGCCAAAGCACACGACACGTTGCGGCGTTGCGATGCCGGAGCAGTGTCGCTGCGTCATCTTACATAGAAATTATCAGTGGCTGGTTAGCCCAACAAGCATCATGCGATTCCGCGAAATCTTTGCGGTGCGTGGCTGCAACGGATCGTGTGCTTTGGCTCTAAAGGGTATATGTGAACACCAGGTTAGCAGTGGCGGATTTACAAATTTGCCGCTAGTAGGCCATTCAATTTTTGCCGCCCCTACCTACTGACTTTTGAAATTCAATACGTTAGTTTAATCCCGTTATTAGTATGATTGTGAACTTAATGATATTTCTGTCAGTTACAGATTATTATTGCAACCCGCTATGTAATGAAGAGTTTAATGTTGACCTAAAAACAGCAGTATGTACTAATCCTAAGGTGGGCAAAGGCATGACTTAAAAATACCTACACTATATGAACATTGAACACAGACAAAATAATGTGTGGTCAGTAAACATTGTTTTTGGTAAATATTTTTTATTGGACTTAACAGTTTAAAAACAATACAAACAATTTCTATTAAAATATAACATGTTAACAATTCAGTTAATGGTGACAGACAATGAGATCAAATAAGTTTTACATTATTTTCTTGCGAGATTTTAAATTTGCAAAATCATTAATTATATCGACGTATGAAATCTTTTTCATAAGTTCTGACTCTATGCACAAAAGAGATAAAGCATTAAGCTTTTCTTGACTTAAAGTAGATCGTAGATAGTTTTTAACCCGTTTTAAGCAAGAAAAGCTTCTCACCTGAACAAATTGTCACCGATGTGCACAGAGCCATTCGAAGTGTTATATCCAGTATAATTAGCAGGTAAACAGAAAGACCAAGGCTTGGTAATACAGGGTGGCCCAGAAGAAAATTAACTTTTTAAATTCAAGGAAACGAAAACTGTACCTACATTTTTATAGAACTTTAACTATTGCAATTTAAAGAAAATTTAATGCTATTTATTTTTAAATTTACCTTTATTAAATTACATCGCCCAGGAGATTTCCTTGACGCTTACAACATTCGATCAACATACATCAAAATCTTGGAATGCGTTCGTCAGAATTACTTTGAAACCTATTTTTTCCTGGGCTTCCTGGTGACCAGGAGATGTCACCCCTGCCTGAAATTATTTTTTTGTGGGAACATGTCTCTTACCATCTAAATGCTCTCAGTTGAAGTGTGACACGTAGCCCCATCTTGATGAAACCAAGTGCTCCGGTCATAACCTTGCGAATCTTGCAGCTTTGAAATCAAAAAGCTTTTCAGCCTACCAGTATAGCGCTCTCAAAAATTAATCATCCTTTCAATGCAACAAACCAATTAAGCAGTGGTGAAATCTCACTGCCTCTAAGAAGCGCTAATCTCATTCCAGCAGACTTCTTTTTGTGGGGTTACCTTATGAGCAGAGTATACTCTAATAATCCAAAAACTCTGCAGCATTCATCCATCCTGAATCCATTTTGAGGTAACTCTAAGGGCTCCTGCACACGACGCTGCCACCGCGCCGCCGCCGCGCCGTCGCCGCGCCGCTACACTGTTCATACGCACCGAGTAAAACCGCCTCCGCGCCGCCACCGCGCCAACAAAGCATAATTTCGCGCGCGGCGCGGCGGCGCCGCGGCGGCGCGGCGCCTGCGCGGCAGCGGTGTTCACGCGGCGCGTATAAACAGTGCAAAGGCGCGGCGACGGCGCGGCGGCGGCGCGGTAGCGGCGTCGTGTGCAGGAGCGCTTACGAAAGTTTTCCAAAATGTTGATGTATGTTGACCGAATGTTGTAAACGTCAAGGGAATCACATGTACGATAAAATTTATAAAAGATAGTAAATTTTAAAATAAATTGCACTAAATTTCCTTTAAATTGCAATAGCTTAAGTTCTACAAAAATGTACAGTTTTCGTTTCCTTGAATTTTCAAAAGTGAATTTTCTTCTGGGCTACCCTGTAAAACAATATACACGAAGTTGTGGAGAGATGGTGCTCGTGCTAGGCTCCGAAGATCCTGTGTTACTTAAGAGTTTTTTATTTTATTTTTATTGAAACGCTATTGGAATATTTTAAAATTCATGATCACATAAGTACCTAAGTATATATTACAGTGCGTTTATTAATCGTTTATTTATATATGGATTGTGTAGGTATACGTATAATTATATTATTTTTTTCCTGTAAAAAAAAATTTGCTAAATTTGCCGCCCCTCTAAATCTGCCGCCCTAGGCACTGGCCTACTTGGCCTATTGGTAAATCCGCCACTGCAGGTTAGAGAGTATAGGTATCCTTTTTGCCTCTGGTAAATATCTTGCAGTTGAGACTGAATGACTCGATGATGATGATGATGAGCCACAACGGGAAGCTCTTTGATCTGTATGTTAGTGGAAAATAATAATTAGATTGAAGGTGGAAGCAAGCTTCATCCGAAATCCTCAACCTCTGTGGTTGAGGATTTTTAGCTTTTTAAAGGAGGATGATTAGGCACCAACTGCCGAAATATAACAATATCATTAACATTGTTTTTATAGCGATTAACTAAGATACAACCTAGATAGATCATCATTTCAGCCATAGGACGTCCACTGCTGAACATAGGCCTCCCCCAATGACTTCCACATCGCACGGTTGGTAGAGTCAAGCGGACTTACAACATATCTTACCAAACCTCAAATGATTCGCAGGAAAATAACTGTTGCAGAAACCATTCAAGCAATCAGTTTATACAGAATTTATTTATGTTTCAGATAAAATACAATCTGGTGGGAACTGACAAGTTTACGGTAAACCCGAGTACCGGTGAAGTAACCCTAAACCGCCCGTTAGATAGAGAGGTAAGTCCATTCACACTTGCAATGAGCATTAATACATAACAGTAGTAATACCTAGTACTAAACAAAATAGCGGAACATGACGCTCACTCAACAACTAATTCATGGGAGGTGCAAGAGACTTACGACCGTATTCACAAACATTACTATGAGGTCTCACAGTGCGCGTGGACGCACGGTGTCACACATGAACCAATCACAGAGCTTTTTTCCACGCTGTGCGTTCGGTTTACTTCACTTATGCAAGAATCGTTTGTGAAAACGGGCGTTAACTTCATACGTTCGCTCTTTTTCGGAGAGAGAAGTCTCAACACACGAGGCAGTGTTTCGTAGCAATCAAATTCAATTCAATCTCTTAGCACGGGGCTGGGTATTTTGAATTGAATTTGATTTTGAAACACGCTGTGTTCCATTGTAATCAAAGCTGAAAAGAAAATTAAGAGCCTATTGAGCCGAAAACAGAAAAACCACATCAATATTATTAAAATTTTATATTTTGTTGGTCAACCAAGGCACATTTAACATTTTCCAAAATAAAATTAATTTACTAAGACTTACTAGTTAATGAAAAAAAAACTTCTTTTTTTTCAGACTGAAGATACAATTAAGTTTTTAGTGTCAATAGAAAGCCAAAACGAAGATCCGGCGAAGAATTTGGCTCAGCTACAGCCGGTGACTGTGATAGTCCTCGATGAAAACGATAATCCGCCTACTTTTAAAAATGTGAGTATTCTCAAAGAGAGCTATCTACCTAAACATTTTTTTTTATGACAGACCCATTTGCATGGACAAAACATAGTTCAACAAGCAGAGATAAAGTTTAGACTGTGGTTTAGTTAATACAATAATTCGTTCATTTGAATAAACTAAAGGAAACGTGCGTGTCGATAATGCACGTAGCTTACAACACAGGCTTATCAAAACACTTAGATTTATCGATTAGTTTTGTCCGCAATTTCATTTTTCAGTGCAGATAACTGAGACCTAGCTATGATTTAATTATGGGTTACATTATTTACTTGAATATTAAAATGTTCGCATTAGAAAACGAAAACCGTTACCTAAGAGATTTAGGCAATGAAAGAAATCATGTCTTAATTAATTAACCCTTAAGTAACATCCTTATTTTTGGTTACACTTAGAACACCCTGGGGTAAAAAAAATACCCCAAACTGAAATTGAAAAATTTTTAAGTAAATATTTAAAATCAATTTAATTTGTGATTTACAGTGTATTAATGGACTCACTACATTGTACTATTGTTTTAAAAGAACGTCTATCTAGCGTAAAGAAGAATCTTAAATCAATCATAACAAAAAACAAAGATTTTTTCATTGGCAACTAATAGTCTTCACAATGGTCTTCTAGAAAAATCTTGGAAAGTTATTGTGGGAACCAAAAACTTACACTAATCGGACATTGAATAGATGTTTTATACATATTTTAAACACAAAATGAAATAAAACGAAAATATCTGGCTTTATAATAAAGCAAAATAAAAAAAACTTTTTTTTTATAAAATTATGAAAATATATTTTTTTATTTATTTTATTCCTAATTATTTTTTTCAAAACACATCAGACACGCTGAATTATTACATAATTATCACTTTTGGGCTCTATTTCTGTGTCGAATTTATGAACGCTGTGTTCTGAGGGGATGTCTTCAAAGTTCGAAAAGTATCATGTAAATCAAGCTTTATTTATTTCTCTGCATTCTCGAGACAACGTGCTACTTAATCGTCATATAAAATTTTACTCATTTTGTTTAAATATTGTAAAAACCTATTAATAAGATGTTAGGTGATGATAAATTAAAGCATGCGTAACTAACACCCTGGGGTAATTTTCCACCCCATCTACCTGCACAAGCCAAACAGATGATTTTCTTCACATCCCGCGTCTACGAGCTTAAAGCGCACACTCTGCATTGAGAATACACAAAACGACATTGCACTAGCTTCGGTAGAAAAAAAGATATGTCAATTTTTATGCGCCTGGGGTAAATAATTACCCCACGGTGTTACATAAGGGTTAATAAACATTATTTTTAATCCTATTTTTCAGAGTCCATATGAGGTAGATGTTCCTGAAGACGAGGCGATTGGTACAACCATTCTGACCAACATCCAAGTTGAAGATAAAGATTCTGTAGGAGACAGCCTCGAAGTTGGATGTTTGAGTGAACAAGTAAGTATGAAAAGGGTATTTTAATCTACACTAATAATAAAAAGAGTAAAGATTTAATGTGGTGTAAGACGATCTCATTTGATAGAACTGGAGTAACTCAATAGCTCCGAATCACTGATCAAAATCTCTAATGAAGCTCTAGGAAATGTTTTTGATTGTTTGTTTCTATTGAATACACTCCAAAACTACGTGACTGATTAGAAAAAATCTGTCACCATTAGAATTTTACATTATCTCTAACGAACATAGGCGGAACAAAGTTCGCCGAGTCAGCTAATAAGTTATAATGATTTATGAATAAGGCGGTACGAAATTCGCCGGGTCAGCTAGTAAAATAAATAAATAATTGAAATGTTTCAGTGGCCCGAAGCCTGTGAAGCTTTCGAGGTGGTTGCCCTGAACTCGTCTGCCAACCATTACACTGGAGCTTTGGTGCTGAAGAAAGCTCTGAACTACAACGACAAGCAGTTCTATCAGTTCCAACTATACGCCACCGTAAGTAATCTTCATTACCTACTTTTTGTATCTGAAAATATTTTTCAGAAAATGAATTTTCCTCATAACCAGAAAATTATTAATTAACAACATTGTGAAATAAGACTTTAAACTTTCGCGTTCCATTTCAATTAAAATAGTAAGACACGTAACTCATTAATGAACGTCACGTTAAGACCCGTGTCTTACTATTTTAACATTGTGAAAATCTTACACCTTTCTAAATTATAATAAAAAAAACATGTGAATTAAATACTTGCATTTATTTCGTAAAAGAATGAACGCTGTTCTATTGTTTTTCTGTTTTTAAGCGAAATACAAAATGAGTTCAAACTCAATTTTAAACATCGAACAGAAAAAATACTGGCCATACACAAAATAAAAAATATTCGAAAATCGAAAAAAAAATCGTATTTTGTGTGCAATCTGTGCAATCAATTTATGTCTAATCTGTGGCGGTAATTTTGGCGGAGTTTCGCGCGGTAAGAAAAACGAGAAGGAATTGAATATTAGTTTTTGTATAATTTTACTTAATTACTTTTTCACAGTAGTTATTGTGATTGTGTGGTGTAATAGTTTTAATGGTATGCTATTAACGACGAACAATGAGGAAAAGTGAAAAATAATTATATGAATTCATATCTGTAGGATCGATTTTGTCGCTTGAAACTTCCTTCTGCTTTGAAATACATTCTACTGACAAAAGTGTCGTATCTTCATTATATTATATTAAATTAGTGCAGTATTTACTTTAGAATGTTAGGTAAAATAAGTCCATTTATTATACTAAAGGTTTGTGTATGGAGGACAACAAATTTTACATCTTTCTTGTTTGAATTAGTTCAGTCTTGCTCAAAAACGTAACTAAGTAATTTTTAAGGGTATTTTTCACAACACTTTGAATTAATACTTAATTGAGAAATAATATTAAACTAGCTTAATTACTTCACTATGTCAGTAAGAACACCATGACACACAATATGACACATGGAATAATAAAATGATGTTTTAATTGCAAATTACAATCAACTTAAGATTCAAAATTTTATTCTTATTTTAGGATGGCACCCTAAACTCTACGGCCCACGTGGAAGTCAAAGTAGTGGACGTGCAGAACTCCCCACCTGTATTCAGTGGGGCCCTTAGCGGGGCGTTGTCTGAAGACGCCCCAGTGGGGACTCTGGCGCTCACTGTGAAGGCAAGAGATGCTGATCGGGCCCAACCTAGAGATGTCATGTTGGAACTTGTTACTAGTAAGTACTAGAGATGAAACGGATATCCGGTAACTATCCGGTAGGCCGGATATCCGGCCTAAATTTACTATCCGGCCGGATACCGGATAGTAACTCACTATCCGGCCGGATACCGGATATTAAAAAACTACGACAATTTCTTATAATAAAATGAAATACATTCATCTTTGAGGTAAATATCAATAAAAACCGGCCAAGTGCGTGTCGGACTCACGCACAAAGGGTTCCGTACCATTGATTTATGAAATTAAAATTATTTTTTTTTAATTTAAGTTATTTGTATGAAAGATTACGCGGTAATAAGCGGTTTACGATTTACGAGGTATTAAAAAAAACTACTTACTAGATCTCGTTCAAAACAATTTTCGTTGGTAGTTTTTATAGTAATGTATATCATATATTTTTTTTTAGATTTTTCATTTTCTTATTTTAGAAGTTAGAGGGGGGGGGGACCAACTTTTTTCCACTTTGTAAGCGTCTGTCACGCAAACTATTCGGTTTAGAAAAAAAGTATTTTAGAAACCTCGATATCATTTTTGAAGACCTATCCATAGATACCCCACACGTATGTGTTTGACGAAAAAAAAATTTTTGAGTTTTAGTTCTAAGTATGGGGAGCCCCCAATATTTATTATTATTTTTTTATTTTTGCATCAAAATCTTAATGCGGTTCACAGAATACATCTACTTACCAAGTTTCAATAGTATAGCTCTTATAGTTTCGGAAAAAAATGTCTGTGACATACGGACGGACAGACGGACAGACAGACATGACGAATCTATAAGGGTTCCGTTTTTTGCCATTTGACTATGGAACCCTAAAAAGGCTTATAATAATAACGGCTTATAATTAAAGTCCAAAAAAAGCCATATTAAGGCCTTTCAAAAAACTTTTCTTTGTCAGGGCTATTCACTCTAATGACGAATCTATACTTCTATACTTAATATTATAAATGCGAAAGTAATTCTGTCTGTCTTGCTTTCACACCTAAACCACTGAACCGACTTTGATGAAATTTGGCATAGAGATAAATTGAGTCCCGGGAAAGGAGATAGGACAGTTATTATCCCGGTTTTTGAACACGCGCGATAAAGTTTTTCTGTGACAGACAAAATTCCACGCGGGCGAAACTGCGGGCGGAAAGCTAGTACTAAATAAATAAATATCTGTTAATGTCGAAATAATATAGCCAATTAAATTAGGCGATCTTTTTTTTCACTGATGGTCTGATGACATGATGCAGTTCAGTCAGATTACGCAGCAAGTAAACTAATTTAAATTTTCCCTATTCAACCACACACTCACGATGGCAACCGAAATCGCTCGAATTGATCTGCCCCCTAGACAAGTGGCAAAATCTGACATTCTATTCGGACGGATACGGATTCGATTTTCGAAAAGTGTGACTTGTCTACTAGACCCACTGATCGCGTTCGAAGCACCTGGCGGCGCTAAACTCGTCATGACATACAAAGAGACAATGGGCCAACTATCCGGCCGCCGGATATCCGGCTATCCGGCCTAGCAGCTCGCCGGATATCCGGTATCCGGTATCCGGCCAAACCACTATCCGTTTTATCTCTAGTAAGTACAGTCTTTAATTTAGTGGGGCGTTTAGTGGAGCGTTTTCTTAGTACGCCCCGCTGGAGATTCTGGCACTCACTGTAAAGGCACGAGACGCTGACACGGCGCAACCTAGAGATGTCATGTTGGAGCTTGTTACTAGTGAGTACAGTCTTTAATTCAGTGGGGCGTTAGCAGAGCGTTGTATGAAGACGCCCCAGTGGGGACTTTGGCGCTTACGGTGAAGGCAAGAGATGCTGATCGGGCGCAACCTAGAGATGTCATGTTGGAACTTGTTACTAGTGAGTACAGTCTTTAATTCAGTGGGGCGTTATCGTAAATATTGGTGTAGTAAGCGCCCTGAAAAGGTAGGCCCTTAAGTAGGTACTTACTGAATAAAAACTTTGACTTTGACTTTCAGATCCTTTGGACTTCTTCGTCCTAGATAGTTCTACGGGAGAGCTGAGGACCGCCAAGCCTTTGGACAGAGAAGCTTTAGCTGATCCTTCATCACCACTCAATCTGACTGTCAGGGTAAGTACCTACATATTTCTTTGGAGTGTTCTTTGTCTTATTCGTATTGTATGTAGCAATCAATAAATCAAATCAAATCAAATAATTTATTTAGTACAGTACATAGGCCCTTTCCAGGGTGCTTTTACGATGACTGTTCGGTGGTATTCATCATTGCCTGAATAATTTTAGTACAATATTGATCGTTTAATATTTTTTTTAAATGCACTTCTTACTTTAAGTAGAGACGACTACAGAAGGCACCAAGTACAATTTCTGTAAAAAATCATTTTAACGCTACTTTACGTTACGTTTCAGGCAACTGAGATAGTAAACGGTTCTCCCCTCTACTCCGACCTGACATCCACCACTGCTACCATCACCGTTACCATCAAAGATGTCAACGATGAACCTCCTCGCTTCAACCGGAGGGAATATAGCGTGGAAATACCAGAGAGCCTTCCTGTGGGGACACCACTGCCTAACTTGGATATGGTGGTCACTGATACGGACTTGGTAAGTCCTTAAAATACTATTCGTTCGTTCGTTTCAGCCGAATGACGCTTCAAATGTCTGGAATAAGAGAGCCTTCCAGTAGGGACACCACTGCCTAACTTGGATATGGTGGTCACTGATACGGACTTGGTAAGTCTTCGTTCGTTTCAGCCAAATGACGTCCAGTGCTGGACAAAGGCCTCCTCCAAGGATTTCAGCAACGACCAGTCCTGCGCTGCCTGCATCCAGACACATAAGTAAGTTGGTAAGTCTTAATATGTCACAATCAAGGACATCACTAATGAGCCTCCCCGGTTCAACCGGAGAGAGAACGTGGAGATATCAGAGAATCCCCCAATAGGTACGTCACTTAACTTGGACATGGTGGTCACTGATACGGACTTGGTAAGTCTTACATCACTATCAATGACGTTAATGATGAGCATTCCTAGTTCAACTGCCATGAATAAGTATAGCGTGGAGATACCAAAGAGTCTCCCATTAGGGACGCCACTACCTAACTTGGATATGGTGGTTACTGATACGGACTTGGTAAGTCCTTAAAATACTATTCGTTCGTTCGTTTTTTGCCGAATGACGTCCACTGCTGGACAAAGGCCTCCTCCAAGGATTTCAGCAACGACCGGTCCTGCGCTGCCTGCATCCAGGCACTTGTAGGATGGTAAGTCTTATGTCACAAGAAAGGACGTCAATAATGATGAATGATTCAACCGGAGGTAGTACCTATAGCGTGGAGATACCAGAAGTTTCCCTTGGTGACGCTAATGCCTAACTTGGACATGGCGGTCACTGATACGAACTTGGTAAGTCTCATGTCACAATCACGAGAGTGAATAGGCACTTACAGGGCAGATATGTACCATCCTAGACTGCATCTCACTTAACACCAGGTGCGATTGGCTAGCATAAAAAAAAAAATCAAGGACTTCAATGATGAGTCTCCCTCTTCAAACGGAAAGAATACAGCTTGAAAATACCAGAGAGTCTCTTAGTTGGGAATTGGTAAGTCACCATCAAGAATAAAATAGAATCAAATAATATGAGCCTCCCCAATATTAACTGATGCAATGACTAATATTGATTCATGTTATGAACGTAGTTTGAGTAAATATAACAGCTTTTTTTTTGTGACTTCCTTTTGAGTAAACTATTGATAATTTTTTCCAGGGTCTGAACTCAGTGTTCACTCTCCGCCTGTCAGATGAATTCGGAGCGTTCATAGTGGAGCCTTCCACAGCCACCGGCAGCGCGTCCGTGACCCTCAGGCTTAACTCCAGTTTAGACTACGAGGATCCAAACCAGAGGAAGTTTATTTTGGAGGTAAATAATATTAGGCTGATGGAAAGACTCCTCATTGTTATCAGCCAGACCTATATTTGGTTGAAAAGTCGGACCTATTACAACACCAGTTCTAATATGGGGCACACTGAAAACCAGCGCCGCGCCGTGGCCTTCGTCACCGTGGGCCACGGCATATGCCGTATCAGTGGACATCTTGTTGGTGAATGGGTGGCACTGCTCAGTTTACTCTTGTTTTTATTTTTTCTTCTTCCATTATTATGTGCCACTGTCATGTCTATGTGATTGTCTGTATTTGTGTGTTGTCCATTGTTAAATGTATCTTTCTTTCTTTCTTGTTGCACATCAGCCTATAGATTTTTGTTACATAGCCCCACATAGTAGAATTACAATAGATTTCACAGTATGCTTGATTTATCGTTGTCCGAATATCCCCAACCAAATGGCTTTGGTAGTCGTTGTTACATTTTGACTATGGAGCATTCCACGCGAAGCGGGCAGGTAAAAAAAGTCGATGTTTCCGATTTCAGTAATATTTGAGTATGTTCTACCTTTACATATTATTGATACGTGTACCAAATATTTTTGTAATATAATGACTAGTTTAAGAGTTATGGGTCTTCGAAGTTTTCGACAACCGGTTGGCATGCAGTACTTCAAAGCCGATTATGGAGTCATAAAATTTTATATTAAAATAATTAAACCACGGGATTTATTACTTCATTTACTGTGCTTTTTAACTGTATTTTTGGAAACGAAAAAAAAAATATTTTTTCCTAAAAAAAATGCAAATTAATTTTTTTTCCTTGATTTTCACAAAGTTCGACACTTTCGATTTTTTTATTTTTTTTTATTTAAATAGCTAATATTGTGTAGAACATTCATGCCATCTCGCTCGCGCGCGGTTGTCACCAATTTCACGTCTCGTTCACACCTATTCATTAGTGATCGGCTGTACTAAAAGACCGATTTGAACGACCAAGACGGAATAGTTCGTTCTCGTTCACTTAATTAAAGGAATTGCTTCCTATTAGTACATAGTACATGTACTACACAAGCCTAGTTATGGCGTATCCGCACATGCCGGGCGGCACGGCGCGGTTTCGGTTCGGTTCTGGGTATTAGTCCTGACCTAAATTAACTGGTGGATCTATTAATCCGGTCCACAATATCTTCTAATTACCAGTAATTTACGACCTTTCAAAAGACTAGATAGAATGAAAGGTCTAGTATTCATTTTAACTAAAAATTATTATGAGCCACTTAATTTCATAGGAATAGGATGAAAGCACTGACGACCGTCTGCCTCCCACATAATCGCCTTTTGTAACTCGAAAGGTATAAAAATAACAGCTCATTGTATTTTTGTTAGGAAATATTCACAGTTACGAGTAATGTAATTTATTTTTCACGATACGGAAAAACGCAACTTTATTTACTACTACTACTTTATTTTATAACGTATTTTAGTATTCAATAGGTATTAAAATGTCTTGGTGTTATTAAAAATCTACAAAACATTCCGTTAAAAGTGATTTTATTTGCTTGTCAGTTTCACTAAACGCGCACAGGCGGCGGGCTTCAGGCGCGGCAGCGCGACGGCGCGGCGCTGGACGCCACCCTTCGGCAGTATTTTCAGTCTAGCTCCGAATCCACTTCCACGCCCACTTTGAAAGTTGGCATGAATGTTCTACACAATATTAGCTATTTAAATAAAAAAAAATAAAAAAATCGAAAGGGTCGACCTTTGTGAAAATCAAGGAAAAAAATTAATTTGCATTTTTTTTAGGAAAAAATATTTTTTTTTTCGTTTCCAAAAATACAGTTAAAAAGCACAGTAAATGAAGTAATAAATCCCGTGGTTTAATTATTTTAATATATAATTTTATGACTCCATAATCGGCTTTGAAGTACTGCATGCCAACCGGTTGTCGAAAACTTCGAAGACCCATAACTCTTAAACTAGTCATTATATTACAAAAATATTTGGTACACGTATCAATAATATGTATAGGTAGAACATACTCAAATATTACTGAAATCGGAAACATCGACTTTTTTTACCTGCCCGCTTCGCGTGGAATGCCCCCTATGGAATTTAATGGTCTTCAGCAAAATCTTAAATGTATCCTGACAGTACCCAATCATTGCAGGTCATAGCAGAAGAACTCCACACCTCGCCCCGCCTCTCCTCAAAAGCGAGTGTCACCGTGTCCCTGACAGATGTCAATGACAATGCGCCTCAGTTTGCTGACGAACCGTATTCTGCCACTGTTCCTGAGGCCGCCCCAGCTGGTACTAAAGTGGCCATTGTGAGGGCAACTGATAGAGACACTGGAAGGTAAGGACAAACGTCTGAAGCTACGGTGATCATAGTGACACAGTGTCCCTGACATGACAATGACAATGCACCTCAGTTTGCTGACGAGCCTTATTCTGCCACTGTTCCTGAGGCCGCCCCAGCTGGTACTAAAGTGGCCATTGTGAGGGCAACTGATAGAGACACTGGAAGGTAAAAACTAAGGAATAACTAATGTTTATAGCTTAGCTTTTAATATTATCTTCCAAGCAGATGTAAACGGTTTTTTTTACTGACGTTAATGATAACGCGCCTCAATTCGCTGGTGAGCCTTATTCTGCCACTGTTCCTGAAGCAGCGCCAGCTGGTACTAAAGTGGCCATTGTGAGGGCCACTGATAGAGACACTGGAAGGTAAAAACTAAGGAATAAGTAATGTTTAAAGCTTAGCAGGTAATATTCTCTTCCGAGCAAATATGAACGGTTCTTTTACTGACGTTAATGATAACGCGCCTCAATTCGCTGGTGAGCCTTATTCTGCCACTGTTCCTGAGGCTGCCCCAGCTGGTACTAAAATTGCCATTGTGAAGGCCACTGATAGAGACACTGGAAGGTAAGGAATTGAAAGGAAGGTAGACATTAATATGGAGGTCTAACTGGCAATAACAAACCAAACTCTGCTACAGTGCCTAAGAGCCAAAGCACACGATGCGTTGTGACGCCGCACCGCAAAGATTTCGCCGTATTGCGAGGCAGAGCGCGGCACAGATATATTAATTTCTATGTAAGACGATGCAGCGACACCGCTCCGACGACGTCGTATTCCACCCTCAACGCATCGTATGCTTTGGCTTTGAAGCAGCCTCAGAGGTCGTTAAAACAGGATAAAAATATAATATTTTTATGGATTTGACATTTTGCGCTTTTGTCATTATGCGCCTAAACCTAGGGCAGTGGTAACAATACCATATGGTGTTTAAAACGTCTTGTATGACTGAGCAAAATCAATGACAATGCCCTTCTGATATTGTCCTGAGCAATGCAGCTTCGACTGGCTCTAAAGTTACACACCTCAGATTTAGAACTAAACTTCATTAATTTAACTTCCTCCTTTGCTGTCAGGTTTGGCACAGAAGGCATAGTGTACCAGCTATCAGGCAACGGCGCTGAACTATTCAGAGTGGACAACAGAACCGGGCTCATTACTGTGGCGCCCTGTCCCACGCCTGGGCAAACCCCGTGCCTGGACTTTGAGACTAGGAAGGACTACTTCTTGCAGTATAAGGTATGAAAGGTTCTCGTGACATTCTTCTGCTTTGATATCATTTTTTTAAGAAGTCCATTAATTTTTTCTTTCTTTCTTTGAATGTAGTACTCAAGTGACTTTTTGCTGCTTTGATCTCAGGGTAGTTTTTTGCAATTCATCCATCTTTTCTTTGCGCATTTTCTTATAGTTCCAAAATACTGAACTGTCCTATCGATGACATTGACAGCGGGGCGCCACCGTCAATACCGAATCGCTGGTTCCGATTTTTGCCATGTTGGAAACCATGAAGTTGAACGATGGTAGCGCCCCCCTGTCATTGAGTTTGGCGGGACAGTTCAGCGTGGGTCATCTATATTCATCGATTTTCTGCTACCAACCTCTAAAACACCTGTGACAGCCCAAACTGTTTATAATATTATGCCTAAATAATTTCCTAAAATATTATTCGTCATTTTTCCTTTCCAATAGTACATTCTCGAAGATTGTCTTATTTTACATCTCTATCTATAGTGACGGTACGTTCTTCTATAACAGTTTTAAGGATTGTGTTTAAGTTTTCTCCCAGTTCCAACTACTACCTAAGTTCACCTCATTTATCTTTAATATCTGATCATCATCATCATCATTACCAAAATTAGCAGTTTAATAAACAAGGTTTATAAAAAGATCATTGTATCCCACAGGCAACCGACGACGACGGTTCAGGCCAGAACACAGTCGTGTCGCTACAGATTTCCCTGACAGACTCCAACGACAATCCGCCTGTATTCTCCACGCCGGTCTACAAGGCCTCCATAGACGAAGACGCGGTCAAGTTCGAGCCGGAATTGCAGGTATTTGCTTTAACTTTGACAGTAGAACATCATTGACATCGAGCTGATGCTAAAGACGGTGTAGGTGATGTTTTGATCCCTTGATAGCTTCCACATTCGGCCTGATCATCGATATCCATAATGTGAGATGCGTAAGAGTGACCTCGTTATGGTTTCAAAAAAGTTAAATAGAGTCACTTTCTGGCAATATTTATCGTCCATATCCGTTTCGAGGAGTCAAGGTATCTTATGCCAAAAATTGAAAATTTACTTGTTACTTTAGGAATTAAACCGGATAAACTTCTACATTATCGTAAGTTTGGCTTAAACGTAGGTACTCGTACATTACAAAACTACGCTCCGAACTCAACCCTTCAAAGATAAGCTGCACCACAATAGTCCGTCAAATCAGTAGTTCGATGCCCGCATCTTTGGGCTATCTAGTGGTTGATGATCACTTTTAGACTAATCACTATAAATAAAAATAACTTTGACCTATAGTTTTCTTCCAGTTTCGAGAATCATTTTATAAATGGATCCTTAGTAAAATATTTTTTCCCCAGGTCCAAGCCCGCGACCTGGACGCATCATCAGAACTCCGTTACTCTATCATTGAGCCAGCCACCCATCCGTTCTGGATCGACCAGTTGTCTGGTCGTATTGCCGTGCGACCAGAGGCAGTCGTCTCGCAGAGTGGCGACGATAATAAGATCTACTTGACTATACTGGTGAGTCATCATCATCAACTCGTCATCAGAACTTCGGTACTCCATCATCGAGCCAGCCACCCATCCGTTCTGGATCGACCAGTTGTCTGGTCGTATTGCCGTGCGACCAGAGGCAGTTGTATCGCAGAGTGGCGACGATAACAAGATCTACTTGACCATACTGGTAAGTAGCCAGAGGAATTATCAAGCTGAAGTGGTAATGGGCAGGGCACCTAGGACGATAACAAGATCTACTTGACCATACTGGTAAGTCATCATCAGCATATACACAACATACGAGTACAGTAACAGACAGCCCACTAATGCAGAGGATGCATGGAGGCAGAAGAAACGTCGCGGCACGTGCTCATGGAGTGCAGAAGCGTAGCAGATCAACAGGCATTCTCTAATCACCAGTATTACTGCAAGAAGCCTATCTAGGCCGCTTGCTTTCTGGAGTTATCAGGCGTTGTTGGAGTAGGAAGGTAAACCACAAATTGCGTACGACGACCTAATGAAGAGGTTGAGTGCCCCTGCAAAACTATCTAACTAATACTGATAAGTCATCATCATCAACGCGTCAGCAGAACTTCGGTATTTCATCATCGAGCCGGCCACCCATCCGTTCTGGATCGACCAGTTGTCCGGTCGTATCGCTGTGCGACCGGAGGCAGTTGTCTCGCAGAGTGGGGACGATAACAAGATCTACTTGACCATATTGGTAAGTAGCCCGACGGATTAGCAAGCGGAAGTGGTAATGGGCAGGGCACACAGTACGCAGAACTGACAGCCGATGGGGCAGCAAGGTTCTGGAGTGGAGGCCACGCAGCAAGCGCAGCGTAAGACCTCTACTTACAAGGTGGACCGATGACCTTAAAAGGGTAGCAGGAAGGCGCTGGATGCAGACTGTTACAAACCGGTCATTATGGAAATCATTGGGGGTGGCCTATGTTCAGCAATGGACGTCCTATGGCTGAAATGATGATGATACTGGTAAGCATATCATAAACGCTTCATCGGAACTCCGCTACTCCATCATGGAGACGGCCACCCATCCGTTCTGGATCGACCAGCTGTCTGGTCGTATTGCCGTGTGACCGGAGGCAGTCGTATCGCAAAGTGGGGATGATAACTAGATCTACTTGACCATACTGGTAAGTAGCCCGACGGATTAGCAAGCTGAAGTGATACTGGGCAGGGCACATAGTACGCAGACCTGAAAGCCGATGGGGCAGCAAGGTTTTGGAGTGGAAGCCACGCAGCAAGCGCAGCGTAAGACCTCTACTTACAAGGTGCACCGATGAACTCATGAAGGTAGCAGGAAGATGCTGGATGCAGACTGCTACCAACCGGTCATTATAGAAATCATTGGGGGTGGCCTATGTTCACCAATGGACGTGCTATGGCTGAAATGATGATGATAATGGTCAGTATTTATCATAAACGCGTCATCGAAACTTCGCTACTCTATCATCGAGCCGACCACTCATTCCTTCTGGATCGACCAGCTATCGGGTCGCATTGCCGTGCGACAAGAGGCAGTCGTCTCGCAAAGTGGGGATGACAACAAGATCTACTTGACCATACTGGTAAGTCATCATCATCAACTCGTCATCCGAACTTCGGTGCTCCATCATCGAGTCGGCCACTCATCCCTTCTGGTTCGACCAGCTGTCTCGCAAAGTAGAGACGATAACAAGATACACTTACCTATACTTGTGAGTCATTATCATCAACACGTCATCGGAACTCCGCTACTCCGTCGTGGAGCCAGCCACCCATGCATTCTGGATCGACCAGTTGTCTGGTCGTATCGCTGTGCGACCGGAGGCAGTCGTATCGCAGAGTGGGGACGATAACAAGATCTACTTGACTTTACTGGTGAGTCGTCATCATCATCAAGCTCGTGACCTGAATGCGTCAATCGAAACTCCGGTACTCCATCATCGAGACGGCCACCCATCTGTTATGGATCGACCAGCTCTCGTACTTGGATATACTGGTAAGTCATCTCCATCAACACGTCCTCATCATCATATATCTACCTATC
>NW_021130640.1:0-557 GCF_004193835.3 Ostrinia furnacalis
TATTATTCTTCTTACCCACATTATGCTTCTTGCCCGGGCTTCCCCTAAGTCTTCAAAACAATATTGTTAATTACCGGCAATAATTGTCAATTTTCAATAAGAGCGCCTTCAAATTAAATGCGTGATTATTTATTATATTAGTATTTATAAAAATTTGTAGCACTTGTAGTTTCTGACATTTCGTGACGAGTGAGTGAGTCAGTCAGTAACCTTTCCCTTTTCCCTTTCCATTCAAACCTACATCTGTTTTTAAGATTCAAAGCTCTAAACCAATTACTTATTTCGATTGTACAAATAGTCCAGTCAATAAAGCATTATAGATGGAAAACTGTAGAACACAATTTCTGACTTCAGGACTTTATTTAGACTAGTTAGGAGGTGAACATAGCAAAAGTCCCCGCCCTTAGCCCTTGAGCCGGCGGGGAGAGGGGGGTTTAAAGGTGCCACTTTTCGGTTTTTCGCTTAATCCTCGGAAACTATGCGTCCTAGTGACATGACTACTTAGAACCAAAAAAAGCATATTCAATTTGCTACAGGTGAGATAGACAAGTTTTTCT
>NW_021130641.1:0-2550 GCF_004193835.3 Ostrinia furnacalis
CTTGTATCTGTTTTCTACTTCTGCTAATAGATAATTTTATTGGCTATCGCATGATATAAAATTTTTGCTTATTAGTGTTAAGCTACCCACGCTTTCACTTGTTTTTGAAGGAAGAGGTGAAAACTAAAAATTAAAAACTTAAATCCTCGTAATTTTGCGAGAAATGGGTCAAGCCCCAAATTTGAAATATTTTCATCGATAAAATTGTCCATAGAATACGCCCTTAAAGTTTGATCACTACAAGCCCGGACACACTGTATAGATATGACACTGTATAGAATTGACATTAGCTATAGTATCTATTAAGCTAAGGTAACATATCCTCTGTACTCACCCAAAGACACAAGTAAGTGTATCAATACTACAAAACGTACAAAATTCCTTTAGACAAAAATTATCTGATTGTGTGTGTTACTGATCGATTGTTATTATCGTTCACGAATCTTTTGATCTCTTTAAAGTGAAATTCTTATAAAACAAATTATTGGTATAAAAGTATCTTAACATACCTATTAAAGTATTCAATATCTTAAAAACAAAAAGAAAATCTATTTAGTTACCTCCCGATTCTTATTGACTGTATGAATACGATACATCTGTAGGTACTTATAATAAGTCGGCATCCTGTTACGAGACTTGACATTGTTTGGGTATTTTACGCGCCGTCTCTTTAGAAAAAGAAGTATGTTTTGAAGAGTTACTTAAGGGAACAGCTATTCACTCCCTGTAAGGTATTATTAGGTCCCATTGATCCTTGATTCAACCGAAACCATTATCAGAGTCTGCATTTTTACCATCGAAACTAGCTGTATTGACCTAATGATATCCAAGTCTTCAATTTACTGTAAAATGAGAGTCAGTTCGGTGAAAACGTAAATTAACAGTAGGACTTTACATCCCTCAAACAACCTTTTTGTTTTAACAAAATTACTAAAAAGTGTTCTGGAAACATTTGTGCAATAAACTTTTAAGGTAAGGGAGTCATAAATAAGTAGGCTTCAACTTTTTTGACTTTAAGAAATAAACTTGACTAAGAAAGAAACTCAAATTTCACGAGAACGTTTTGATTCGATCTACGATACCTGATTTTACAAAATAAGCATTGTAATGATATATAACCCCGAGTAAAGTGTGAGTAATAGCTACCTTTAAGAGTTGAGCAGAAAAACGTTGGTAATAATATTTTTCAACACAGCAAGAACGTTGTGGACGACCTTAGCACTTCAACTGCGCGTGTTACGTGTAGTTTTCACGAATACAATATCGTAAGAAGTAGATGGCTGCTTGCTCGCAGCGCGCAAGCCCGTCGCGGATGGCCGTCCAATTCATACTGCCCTCGGCCAAAGGGATCCTCGAAAAACCGACAACCGGCGGAAACGAGCGAGCGCGATCTGAATGCGCGTAGGGTACGCGACGCGATGTTGTTTAGTTCGCGAACACATTACATAGTGCAACAAGTTGCAACTAACTGTAAAAAATGTTATAAAATAAAAAAGGTTTAAAACTCTCTTATGATCAGATAAAAATCTCTATACTGTCCAAGTCCTTCCGTCAAGTTCCCATTTAAAGTGATATCGATTTCTCTGAGGTCTCCTTAAGTTTCACAAAGCTCTCCAAATGAAATGTTTCCACGTCGATTAATTTAAATCTGATTAATACGTGATTTTGAATTTACGTCAAAAAGGTTGAAAATCTTCATAATTATGAATCATTTTGGTTTTTCACCAAGCGTAACCACGGTATTATTACCACAAGTAATTTTAACTAACCCTGAAATAAATGGAAACATAGGATGCTATATTTGTGTAAATAAAATATGGCTGTCCTTGCAACAAAGCCCCTTCAGCTCCCAGTAGGTCAATACCCAGTGGTTTCAAGAGCAGGCCGAAGCCGGGGGCTCGACTTCCGACGTCTCCCCTATACTTACACATTTCGTTTTTGTTTTGTAAGAAATAATACTTTGATGTAACTCACCGAAAAATTCTCCTGACTGATTTCAGATAAGAAAGGAAAGTATTGTGTTTCCTTAATATCACAAAAAGAACATTTTAGTGCAAATAAGAATAGAATTATTGTGATCTATGGATCACTTAAGTAATTACGATGATTTACTTGAAAAGTACCTCTTTTTATTGTGAGTGCGTTAATGAACAGAATAATGCACTTAACGTTGATATACTCGTAAAAATTTCAAACGTACTAATTGAAACGATCATCAGACCAATTATATTTGAGAAGATTTCTACAATCTCTCCGTGAGGACAATAGTTTAATAAATTTACTTATTTAGGATATTCTTAGTTGTACTGATTGTCTGTAATACATTGTCATTTCTTTGCGACAAGACCTCCTAAGTGTTTCTCCAATTGTACATATAATGTGTGTTTTTATTTTATCAGGATATACCTCTTAGTTTAAAAGTTATAACGTTTTCTTTATAAGTAATTGAATGAAAAATAATCTATAAAAAAATACAAAAAATCTCAGATATTTTTTGTCATTATTTTCTTCGATAAAAAAGGTCTAGTTTAATCTATTTTCATATTATAC